>NC_134706.1:164438246-164685746 GCF_043290135.1 Rhipicephalus microplus
TCGAATGCGTGACGTTTTTTCGGCAGAGTCATATAATGGTACAATGGTGGTATATTTTTTCTGAAGTCTCGTTTGGAAAATAGGCTTACTGCGGGAAGACTTCGCATAACTCTGATGGGCGAGTTGAAAAGCTTTCCGCTGATGAATTATGGACAGGTCTTCATCGTATTCCTTGAAACGACTGATCATTTCTTCTTTGATCTTTTTCCAAGACTCATGGTTCTCGAAGATGTGGGTGAGGTAAAACTTGAATGCCTCACCTGAGATGTAGTCAGTGAAGTTTATGATCATCTCCCGTTCCCACCATGATGCAGCGGTAGCGTGTAGCTCGTACAGGTATAACCAGTCCTGCATGGGTCCATCGTCCGCTGCTCCGGTGTACTTGGGGATGTCAAGGTCGGCCGATGAATCAGTCATGGTGCTGGTCGTTGTGTCCTGGTTGAAGATGATTCGGTAGTGAATGATGGTCAGGGCGTCTTGTGGGGAACTGCGTCGATGGTGAGCGACTGATGAAGGGGCAGGCAGGTCTCCATCCTGTCGACTCGTGTGACGCTACGATGGATGGGCGACGTGGCCTGGCTCATACGCCATTTTTATTCTCAAGCACTTCTTCTTCATCGGCTTCTACCATGCCTTCATACGTCACATATATATATATATATATATATATATATATATATATATATATATATATATATATATATATATATATATATAAGGGACATGGCACAACGCGAATGCTGTGTACAAGGATAAATATATTTATTTCCCAACAGTTTCGGGAGGGGTCCTCCCTTCATCAGGGGATGACTCATCTCCTGGTGAAGGGAGGACCCCTCCCGAAACTGTTGGGAAATATATTTATCCTTGTTGCCAACGCTCCCGTTGTGCCATATCCCATACCTTCACGAAGACTAACTAGCCCATTGAAGTATTACTTCCACTATATATATATATATATATATATATATATATATATATATATATATATATATATATATATATATATATATATATATATATATATATATATATATATATATATATATATGTGTGTGTGTGTGTGTGTGTGTGTGTGTGTGTGTGACGTATGAAGCGATGATTGGTAGAAGCCGAGAAGGAAGAAGTGAGAGCGGAATAAACATGGGGTATGAGCCAGGCCACGTCACCCATTCATCATAGCATCACACAAGTCGGCAGGATGAAGACCTCCCAGCCACTTCATCAGTGTCTCATCATCGACGCAGTTCTACACAAGACGCCCTGACCATACATCGACTACAGAATCATCTCCTAGCCGCACACAGCGACCAGCACCATGCCAGAATCATCGACCAACCTTCCCATCCCCAAGTACGCCGGAGCAGCGGACGATGGGCCTGTACAGGACTGGTTCGACCTGTTCGAGTTCCACGCTACCGCTGCATCTTGGTCGGAACGGGAGATGGTTACGAACTTCAGCGACTACGTCACCGGTGAGGCATTTAAATTTTACCTCACCCACATATTCAACAACGACGAGTCATGGCAAAAAATCAAAGAAGAAATGATCACCCGTTTCAAAAAATACGATGAAGACCTGTACATACCTCATCAGCTGAAGTCTCTTCAACTCAACCATCACAGATACGCGAAGTCTTCCCGCAGTAAGCGTATTTCCCAAACAAGACTTCAGGGTAAATATTCCACCATTGTACCATCGTATGACTCGTCCAAATACACTTCACGCATTACAACACCAACTAGGGACTTGCACGTCGCAGCAGAAAAGGTAATGCCACCGTATGCCGATAGGAATGTAGACCGTTTTGCCAAAAGACCGGACTTACGGTTGGATTTTTCACGGGCAAATAAATCGGCATTTCCAATGTATTTACGGCACCATAATACTTCAGGTATTACAGAACAACCCGAATCACTGGATGCTTCGTGTGCACACATGGCCCACACGGCTTCGGACGCGTGACGGCATTTACGCATGACGAGTTAGTAAATCCACGTGAAACCAAACCAGACAACAAATATTCACAGAAACATCATTCTTTCAAAGTATTCAGCTCAGCAGTTCCATCTCCTGTCATCAACTTTACTGATAAACCTGATGAAGCACCTCACAAGATCGTAGCATTTACGCATGACAAGTTAGTTAATCCGCACGAAACCAACCCAGACAACGAATGTTCACAGGAATCTGATTTGTTCAAAGGATTCAGTTCAGCAGTTCCACAGAGACAGAAGCATTCACAATCAGCATCTTGTGAAGAAAAGTGTTCTGCAGAAGCGTCGAGTGTTCATCAATCACAAGATCGAAGCGACGTGAATCCAGTATACAACCTCAGTGCATATAATGAAAACAAAACCGCAGGTGCGACTTCTGATGACATAAGTACGCTTCAGGCAACGACCAACAATGAACGGTTTATAAATACAGAAGATTCAAGTACATCGAACCCGCCACATTATCTTGCGCCGGAAACAGTTGCATTGGTTGGCGTCGTAGAAGCCTGCGGAGGACTCGCTAAGAATCCTGGAGCAACACGATCAATGTCACACCACAAGCAAGTTGACGAAACTAAGAAATTACAACGTCAACGCATACTTCAACATTGTCAACAGCGAAACAAAACTTCATCGAGTGCACTCTTAAGGCTTGAAGAACATTGCAAAAAGGCCCATCGTGGTGGATACATTCTCCACCAAAGATCAAGAATGTGCCTTCCATCAAACCATCTGCGACATCGCCATAGGAAAATTTCCAAAAGCCACAAAAGCACCCCTTGTACTCGGCAGAAACACAGGCAGCGCCCAATCAACCTCGATCAACGCGCACGCAAGCTGCCTCCATGACCTGTGCCACGACGAAGAATTCGATGCCTACGATATCTGAACTGTCCATTCTGCAAGGTGTTCGAACCTCGTTTGTTCTTCACAAGAATGCCGGCTGCGATTTTCGCTATCTCCACGTCCAAAGCATTCTTGTGTTATCCAGGACGCAACCATCAGCCTCGCCCACCAGAACTCCTGCGTTAACCGGACTGCTGCACTCTTTCCTGAAGTTTCGCGAGTTTACGGAACACCACGGGGCCATGAAACCAATTGTGCATTTTGACATTTGTGACTTCTCAACCTCTCCTTGTGTACTTTTCCTTGTTCGTAATCCATGCCTTCTTTCGGGGGGAGGGGGAATCGTGTGACGTATGAAGCGATGATTGGTAGAAGCGGAGAAGAAAGAAGTGAGAGCGGAATAAACATGGGGTATGAGCCAGGCCACGTCTCCCATTCATGATAGCGTCACCCATTCATGATAGCGTAGATGGCAGGGTACGTGATCGAAGCTCCAAGCGAATCGAAAGGGAACGAGGCACTCTGCACCAATTTGTTAAGGCGTTTATTAGCCGGCAACCACGAAGCCTCCGAACTCTGAATTGGGGCGAACTCTTGAGTACCTTCCAGTCGGACTACCCCATAAGGACGCTGCTTACGCTGGGGGTCCGTGCTTGGCCGTGACTGGCCATAGTGTATGATCAGTGGTTGCCGGCTAATAAACGCCTTAACAAATTGGTGCAGAGTGCCTCGTTCCCTTTCGATTCACTTGGAGCTTCGATCACGTACCCTGCCATCTACCATGCACCACGACTCCTCCCATGCAAACGACTCCTCCCATGCAAACGACTCCTCCCATGCGACAATTTTGTTCCGGTGTCCCCCGAATCCGCGATCTACCCATCTTTACTGGCGCCGAGTGCATTGACGGGGAAGACTGCCTCACCATTTACGAGCGCGTGAGCGTCCTCTACAAACGGGACGAGGACGGCAAGTTGATGAACTTGGTGTTCTACCTTGCGGGTGTAGCCAATTTGTGGTACAACAACCAGGCGTCTGATTTTGCGTCCTGGTCCGATTTTTAGACCGCTGTATCAACGTTTTCGGCCGCCCGGCCGTTCGTAAGCTGCAAGCAGAGCAGCGCTTGCGTGAAAGCGCTCAGCAAGCTTGTGGGTCAATCACCAGCTATATTGAAGATGTACTGAACTTGTGCAGCAAATCCAATCAAACCATGTCCGAGTCTGACAAGATCCAAAACATCATGAAAGGCATTGTTGATGATGCCTTCACGATGCTACTCGCCGAAAATCCCGGCACAGTAGCTGATTTATTCACACTGTGCCAGAGCTACGAGGAGCACCGCCAGCAGCATTCGATGACCCGTCGCTCCACACCACGAAATGCGGGGCTTACTGGCTTGGAGGCCAGTTGTGACCAAGTGGCCTTGATGGCAGACCTCAAGTCCTTCATCCGTCAGGGAATCACGCACAAGGTCTCTCTCCTGCCCTTTGCCCACCCACCGGCTGTTCAACAATCCGCTACTACCCTTCTCCCTCCCATCCGTCGGGTTATTGAGCAGGAAATAGTGGAGGTCATGCGTGCGTACCACCCCCAAGAACCTTCGGCTCCTGCGCCCCTCAGTTACGTCCAAGTGGTCGCCAGGCCGCCTCAAGTCATTCGAGCACCGGCCCCTCTGACTTACGCTGAAGCGGCCTATCGACCTCCGTCCTTTGCGGCGGGCATGCCCGCTGCGTATGTTGGCGCAGCCCTTCAGCCTCAGCTTCAGCTCACCATGCAGCCTTCCGGCCACCGTTCCGTCCATCGGCTCTTGCGACATGGTCGAGACCCACCCAGTCGAACTGATGGCGCACACCCGACAACCATCCCATCAGCTTTCCCTGTGGCTACGCCGGTCACGTAGCCCGTTATTGCTCTCGCGTACAGCCGGCTCCCATTTCTTCGCCTGTTGCTGGCCAGATCAGCCGTACCTATCACGACGAAACGCCGTCTATGCCACTGCTGTCTTGCCCAGGTGCCGTCTCGAAGGTCACCATCTCCACGACGTCAACCCCTGTCCTCCATGCGGCCTATCTCGGCTGCTCATGAGCAGGAAAACATTTCGTCGAAGTCCCAGAGGCACGGACTGCGACGCTATCGCAATGTGAAAGCCCTCAGAACAGCCCCTTGAATGTCATTGACGTGCTTGTGGACGGTGTTCGTACATCGGCTCTTATTGACACTGGAGCTGCCGTATCAGTTATGGACGAAAAACTTTGCTGCTTATTTGAAAAGTGACAGTGACGACGCCACTTTCTGCGTTGTCCCTCCGTACTGCTAGTTTGCATCGTATTCAACCTACAGCAGGGTGCACAGCTCACTTTGTCATTCAAAACGTTCTGTAAGTCGCTTAGTTCATCATCATTCCAGCATGCTCTCACGACGTCATCCTGGTATGGGAATTTCTCTCCCGCCATGACGCCGTTTTTTTGTGCCTGCGCCTAAATTGAACTCTCACTGTTCTCGAATTTGACGCCAGAAGACAGTATCTCGACACTAAGCAAGATTCTCAAGAAAGAAGATACAACAGTGCCTCCAAACTCAACGGCGGCTGTGTCGGTCTACAGCGCTGGGCTCTCCGACACAATTGCACTCGTTTCGTCATCCGACTGCGCTTGTAGCAGTAAAAGGTTGTGAGTACCTTTCGCGACCGTGCAAGTCACCCAGGGCAACGCTGCTACTTTTGTAACCAACCCATCCCCGTACATTGTTACCTTTCTTCGCGGGGAATGTCTCGGCAGAGTAGAACCAGTCGACGACGCGCAAGTCCTGGACGTACTCGATGACTCGCGTTGTCCCAGTTCGCGTACCATCAACGCTGTTTCCACTTCTGATCCGTCATCTGCTGAAGCATTTGGCCCCTCCATTGCTGACAACCTTACGGCGGTACAGCGTTCCCAGCTTCTGGACCTGTTGCAAGAATATCGTTTTTCTTTCGATGTCGGGTGAAGTTCTCTCGGTCGCACGTCCGCTCTAACGCATCGCATTGACACTGGTGCCCATCTACTTTTACGGCAACGTCCAAATCGCGTGTCGCCAGCTGAACGTCGGGTAATTAACGGGCACGCTGACGATATGCTCCGACGCGACGTTATTCAGCCCTCGGACAGTTCATGACCGTCTCCTGTTGTTCTTGTTGCGAAGAAAGACGGTTCTGTGCGGTTTTGTATGGACTACAGACGGCTCAAATAGATCACTCGTAAGGATGTTTATCCACTGCCGCGCATCGATGACGCGATTGACAGCCTTCACAGAGCCGATTTTTTTTTCTCTCGATCTGCGCCCGAGGTACTGGCAAGTACCCATGGCTGACGACGCTCGACCGAGGACCGCCTTCGTCACACTCGACGGCTTGTACGAGTTCAACTTCATGCTGTTTAGTCTATGTAATTCACCTGCGACCTTTGACCGCATGATGAACACCATTCTGCGCAACTGGAATGGTACAGGTGCTTGTCTTACCTCGACGATGTCGTTGTGTTCGCTTCGGATTTCTCCACGCATCTCCAACGTCTGAAAGAAGTTTTCGCACGTGTGAGCAATGCCGGCTCGCAACTAAATCTGAAGAAGTGCCGCTTTGCAGCACGACAACTCACCATCCTAGGGTATGTAGTGTCCAACGATGACATTCTTCCTTATGCGGCCAAGCTTCACGCCATGGCCGAATTCCCCGAACCTGCATCCGTCAGAGAACTGCGTAGTTTCGTGGGCTTGTGCTCACACTTCCGCCGTTTCATATGAAACTTGGCCACGATCACATCACCACCGACGAAGCTCCTTAGAGGTAACGGGCCCCCCAATTCGTTGTTATACGAGTGCGACGACGCGTTCACAAAGCTACGCCATTTGTTGACGTCTCCTCCCATTCTACGCCACTACGACCCTACGGCCCAAGCAGAGGTGCGCACGGACGCCAGTGGTGTAGGCCTCCGCGCAGTCCTGGCGCAGCGCAAACTCGTATTCCCTGATTATGTCGTAGCATATGCAAGCCGTACGCTCACGAGAGCCGAGACAAAGTACACCGTCACGGAGAAAGAGTGCCTAGCTATCTTCTGGGCCCTAAAAATGTGTCGACCTTATGTGTATGGTCACCCATTCAATGTCGTCACCGACCATTATGCACTATGCTGGCTGTCATCATTGAAGGATCCCTCAGGCGGTCTCACCTGTTAGGCTCTTCGCTTACAAGACTACGACGTCCGCGTGCTGTACCGCAACGAACGCCAGCATGCTGACGCTGGTGCCCACTCACGTTCCACTCTACCTGATGACGACGTGCCCTGTTCAGTAACCTCGGTTGCTGTTTCTGCCATCGATGTTGACAACCTCGCTACCGAAGAACGAAAAGATAATTGGATCGCCCCGCTGATCGACTTGCTCTCTCATCTGTCCGCAACGCCATCCACGCGTGCTTTGCGTCGTCGAGCTCACCATTTCGCCATCCGTGACGGCCTCCTCCACCTCCTCCACCTCAGACTCTCCATCACCCGGACAGGAAAATAACGTAACATAAAAGTGGTGACTAACCTGCTCCTACGTGCAGCAATATCAGGCATAAAACCAATTAAAATTAATGAAAAGGGTTTTAAAAGTACCCACAGCGCAAAACTTTCTTTGAAAAACACCAATTGGAAAAATAATGATTGGGCACGGTAAACGGTAACGTATACATGTCCGAAGGCTTTGGCTCAGCGAGCATGGAATGGTCTCGCGTAGGCTATTTATTGAAAGAAAGCAGAGGAAAAAAAACTTGTGATGAGGCTGTAGAAGAGTGCCCAGGGAAAGATGTGCCTTGTCAGTCGAGGCTTGATAAGGTTTGCTTTGTTTTTTTTCTTGTAGTTGAAGCACTCCGGTATCTGTAAAACTAAATCAGTATCTTTAGGCACAATTAGCATAGATCTGGAACATAAAAATATATTCCAGATGTCATGCGTGTGGCAGCACGAACCAGCCGCAACATTCGGCCTGCCCGGTCATCCGTTTAGCGGCCACCAACCCTTTTATTTGCTAAGGCCAGTATAATTCCCGCCACATAATATCCGGACTGAAGCTTAGTCGTAAATGAAAAAGAAAAAATTGAAATATAAAAGAAAAAGCTCTATATACAGAGTTATTACATTTTTAATTAGGCAATATGAAAGAGAGAGAGTGAAAATTGTATTATGATAATGAATGTGTACATTCAAAAAACCACACTTGAGCCACTCCATTTTTTAACCAAATATATTCAATGATCCGTTCCATATATTTATTCTGATGAGATATTATGAGATATTATTCTGTAAAAGTTCGTTTCGTTAATAATATATTTGATAATGTAGTATTGTTTATAAAATAAATTTGTACGGCTCAGGTCTCAAGTATGAGAGTTGTTTAAAACGTTTTTTTTTGGAAGTTTAATAAAAGGATGGCCTTAGTACAAACCGAAGTATACTGTATGAAGGCTTTTCAACCTTTGAGAGCATATTTGTGTAGGCAAGGCAAGATTTTACTGCCTTCTTTTTTTTCCACAGAGCCTTGTATTTTAACACTGATAAGTGTTAAATTTAGCAATTTGTAGGTTGTGCGTATATTTGCAGCAACTTAATCAGAAAATGCGTGATGTAAAATATTTGTTTTGACATCAACCGCTCCGCAGTCGCACTGAGAGAGCCAGCCACGGCTCTTTGGCCCGTTGATGATCTCTTTTGTTAAAGAATAACATTGAATTGGGCCTGTCCTAGTCGCTGGACATGGGCCGCCACGCCCTGAACGGTTGTTTGTATTTGTTTTTTTAAAGACTCTCATTGATGTTTGCTCTTATGTCCATATTATATTAGAAATCCGCTTCCCAAGTCGCTGGGAATAGACTCAGACACGACTCTTAGGCCCGGTAGTACGTTTTTCCCCATTCGAGGTCACTTACGGGCCCATCCAAGGCGTTAGACTAGGGTCGCCACACCCTTAACGGCTTCTACTTTATCAGACTACACTCTCAATTAAAATTGAGATTATCTACTGTCTGGGTTTAATTGTGGTCTAATATATTCTGGTAACAGCTCATCATTTTTTTTTCATTTTTATCAACACAGCTCTGTTTTTTCGTATACCTAATAGTTCAGGAAATTTTTCTCCTGTAACGGGCGAAGGATCTCCTGATCTAGTTAGGGTGGCTACGAGTGGTGCGGTAATGCAACATTCATTAAAATAATGAAGAATTGAATTACATTCCTCACAACACGGACATTGTGAAGTTGAGGCCAAATTAAAACGGTGTAATAAAAATGGAAAACATCCGTGTCCAGTTAAAATATGTATTAGAGACTTATGTGGTGGGAAGTACACTGGTATATTTTCAATACTTGGAACCCAATTGAATAAAGCGGTACCAGAATGATTTTGTAACCAATCTTCATACCAAAAAGTGTACACTTGATTATAAAATTTTCTTCTAATAGTTTTAACTAAAAGTTTTGCATATCTGGTAAGGCCATACTTTGAGGATGAGGTTGCGGATGCGTCTGCCAAATAATTACCGTACACAATGCTGTGTCCCCGTACATGATAGAGATCTACGGGGACACGCATCTTAAGAGACGTAAGGTCTTTAACGAATTGTGCAATTCGTGCATCAGTTAAATTCGCACTTGCTAATGCTGCTAATGGAGATAAACTGTCTGTATATATGGTAATCTGTAATTTGATAGTGAGTAGTAATAGATAATTTACTGCCTCTTGCAATGCTGATATTTCTGTGCAGTATGCACTGCTTGCGTTAATAATTTTAAATTGGGCAAATTTAGGAATTTTCGTTTGTAATTTAAAATTATATAAGCAGCTCCAGCAGCATGAGACGGGTATGAGCCGTCCGTATAGATATGTAGTGATCGTGAACTTGTCATTATCTTGATCTCGTGTTGTGGTAATTTGGTGTAGGAATGTGAGCATGCTCGATCTGCAGGGTGGCCTTGCCACGGGTCTCTTTCATACTGAGTATTAGAAGGTATGTAATATTTGGACCGTACAAGTGGCCTGCCTTCTAACGAATAGAGAAAACTAGGCACAAAGGCGCTCAAGTTCTAATTCTATGGGAGGTGCCCTTGATAAGACCTGCAAAGCTATTGTTCAAGTTGTACAATATGTGCCAGTTAACGCAATTAATGGCAATCGGTGTGCGGAAATGATCTTCTCCTTAAGAATGGCATCAGGAGGATCTGTCCACCACACCGGAGCAGCATAGGTGATGGACGGTAAAACGACTTGTTTATATACCATTTTTGCCCATTTAGGTGATCATGTGTATTGAATTAGAAAAAGCATGGTAATTTTTTTGGAACAAGTTTTCTAATATTAGGTGAATGTAATCTGAACGTTCTTTAGAGTCTGATCTTGAATCGAATACTACTCCCAATATACGAAGTAATTCTTTCCGTTGTCACCGTCCATCACCCATGATTACGTTAAATGTCGCTGTTCACATTGATGGCTGGCCGTTGGGAAAAATCATGTCATCTGACTTAGACGAATTGACTGTCACTTTAGCCATGTATGCCCAAGAACGTACTTTTCGTATTACCTCGGCTGCCGTTTGTTCTAATGCGGACTTTGCTTGCCACTATATTGTTATGACTGTGTCACCAGCATATGCTAGTATTTTAACGTTTGGTGAAGTTCGTATTTTTAGTAGTCCACTGATGACCACATTCCACAGTAGTTTACTTAAAGGCTATTCCTTTGGACTTCCCAAAGTTGGTGTATCATATACTTGTGACACTTTTGTTTTGTATACAATTTTTCTATAGTGAGAATTGATGTTCGGAGATGATAAAGATTTCTCGGACATCCGTGTTTTTGAAAAAAATGTTAACACCAGAGGGAGCCACGCGGAATCAAAGGCCCCTTTGAATTCTAGAGATATGATAATTACTGGCATTTTGTGTTGCTTGTTTCCTTTTACCGATTGTTTTAGATCGTAAAGGGCCGTGATTACACTCTTAGCAGCTGTGAAGCCGTATTTATTGTTTTGTATTACGTTATTTGAATTTAATAATTAATAAAGACGAGAGTGTAGTAGACGTTCCAAAATTTTGCCACATAATGATTTCATAACTATTGGTCGATAAGATGATGTGTCTTCTGGGATTCTACCGGCTTTTGGGAGGAAGGTAATTTTTCCCGATTTCAAAATGGTCGGAAAATGTTCTAATCGTAATGACAAATTGAAAATAAATACAAAAAAATTTGGGTGATATTCCAAAAGATGTTTAATTGTGGTAAGAGTGACACCATCAAGGCCCGGAGCCGAATTTTATTACACATTAAAGTGGCCGTTTTTATTTCAAAATGTGTGAATGGACGATCGTGCCGGTGAGAAATAGCGTTAGCGGACGCTATTGTTCTCATTTCTCGGTGTATATTGGCATCTTGTTTGTGCGTGTCTTTTAGTACCTGATCGTTTAACAGTAGAGATGCCGATACTAGTACGCTCTCGGTGAGCGTACCATCCGGCTTTCTTAATGGAGGCAATTGAACTGGAGATTTCATTTTGTTGGAAGCGATTCTGTACTGTGCTCCAAACGTCGACAGTTTGAAGCAATCTGTACAAAATCGCTTTAGTGCCGCTTCTTGTGCTTTCCCGATATTGTTTCTATACATGGTGCGCGATGCCGAATATGAAGAACGAAGTTGTTCCCTCATATCCGGATCACGCGCCCGCTGGAAAACCCTACGTAAACGTCTTCCTTGTTTTCGTTCGACATCCAGGCCTCTAGTCCACGAGGCACTAGCCCTGTGGGGACCATTGCAGATGTTTCGTAGATTTCCTGTCAGAAGTGAATTATATTCGTCGTAAAATTTTTGTAGGATGAGATCTAATGCGTTTCCTGATTTAAAGTCTGCTCCAGTTTCCTTAGAAAACCAGTCATTTCTTAACGAATCGAGAACTGTTGTCTTTCCACGAAAGATTATTTTTTCTTTATAGATGGTCTGGTTGCACTATAAAAAGAAAAAAATATCCTGTGATCACTAAACATGTAATCTTCTAGAATTTCCCATTCATGTCACATTAATATGTATGCGCCGGCTGTGAGATAAGACGATTATTCATTACGCTGAATAGGGATCAGTAAAGTTAAACAATGCTCTTGTGTATGTTGGAATTTTATTGCACGAATAATAATCACGCAATTAAAAGCTTATTTATTTTACTTTCATTAAGGTACTTGCAAACTTCATGGAAAACGTTTTCGTGGCTGAATCCCAGATCGTAAGCACCGAAGAAAAGTATATTTTTATAGCAAAATTCAGCCCCTGGCTTGCGAATGGGAGGACTAAGAGTGTTTTCCTGAGCACTTTCTATCGGCAACATGATAGAAAGCAGTGCTCTATTGTTTCCAATTCTGAACAAAAGTTGCATAGGGGTGATATCGCCAGACCAGCCCTATGCTTATAGAAATTTAACGGGGGGACACGGCATCAAAATCTGGTTATTATGGTTTTCAACTGTCTTGTAGAACACCAATGAAATTTCCATGGAAATCTTAAGTGAGTAAATTCTGGTGCTGACAATATTGCTTCCATAGCGTCTGCACTAAGCACAAGTTTCCTGTATCTTGTCGCAGTTATAGTGGCCACTTCGGGAAGGACTGATAGTACTGGCCCTTCCCATGCTGCTCGTGCTAGAGAGTCGGCGATTTCATATACTTCTAAGCCGCAATGACCGGGCACCCATACTAATTTCAGTAGCTGCAGCTGAGGAGGAACTAGCATAAGGAGCGTCTTTAAGGCCATAGATTTTGTTGACGCCGTAATAGACGTACATATTGACAAGGAATCCGTGACTATGATCACGCTATCGGTTTTCAAAGGTAGCTTTCGCAGCGCTAGAACTATTGCCAACAGTTCAGCTTCAAAAAGTGGGGTGAAATCCAGTAATCTTAATGAAAAAGACCAGTCACGCGAATGGGAGTATATACCTACACCTCTCTTTTTATCCATTACTGAAGCATATATGGCTATATTATTATTCGTTTCAGC
Organism: Rhipicephalus microplus; assembly: GCF_043290135.1. Lineage (NCBI taxonomy): Eukaryota > Metazoa > Arthropoda > Arachnida > Ixodida > Ixodidae > Rhipicephalus > Rhipicephalus microplus. The sequence goes on from NC_134706.1 coordinate 164,451,141, forward strand.
GTGTGCAAGATAATCCTGCAGTCGGCTATTCAAGACCCTATAGGATTGTAATTTGGGCTTTGAGGGAAAAATCTCATCGAATTTTATCTTAAGAATTTGATTTGTAACCTGCGCCGCAATCACATCTCGAATTTTTACATTTATCCTATCTAGTTGTTTCTGGACAAAAGCAATTTAAGGTGTTCCAAACCATGGCCAATTGGCAAAAAGAAAGGTGTCTGGGTGATTTATAAAATCATATTCAGATCGTCTTGGCGCATAGCTATAAAATTTCAGAAACATCTTAACTGTTAGGATAAGAAAACGGCAAGGCAACGTAAATTCTCGTGCTTCCTGATACAAAACATTCTTTGTTACAAACCTAGGAAGTCCTAGACACAATCTCAAGGCTTCTCGTTCCAGCATAACCAGAGGCTTTATTGTTTAGCAGGGCCCCCTGAAAACAATACGCACCCAAATTCTTGGATAGGTCACATATAAATTTTATATATCATCACCATTGTGCTTCTGCGTAAACCATATCGGCGGCTGCTCAGTCTACGAAGAATTCCTAAGGCGCGTTGTGCTTTAGATGCCATGCTTTCTATGTGGGGAGTCCAGTTTAGGTTGGCATTATAATTTACTCCCAAATATTTAAGAGATTCCACCTGAGGAATGGGCTCTTGTTTAAATAGAACTGGCGATAATACAGCGCCTTGGAGGACACCGCGTGTTTGTTTGCACTTTGACGATGCGCAACCATCCTTAAAACAATAGAACTCTCTTCCTCTCAAACATTTCCTCACCCACGCCAATATATATTTTTGGAGATTGTGGCTCTCTAATATGTCTAATAAAACTGAATGTTCTACACTGTCGTATGCCTTAGCTATATCCAATGTCACTAGTGCCGCATGTTGTCTTTTTTTTTTTTTGCGAGCAAGCTGAATGCGGCTTTCTAAATCTGCGTGTGCACACCAGATTGAACAATCATTTGTGAAGCCAATTTTATTTGGGTTTAATATCAAATTTTCCTCCATTCATATTAGAATTCTTTTATTGAGCGCTCTTTCTATGAGCTTCACCATATTAGATGTAAGAGAAATGGGTCGAATGTTTTCTAAGACAAACCCAATCCTTGTCTTTTTTTGTATCGGCACTATTTTAGCTAATTTGCACTCATACGGAATCCAGGCACATTTTAACGAATAATTTACAGTGTTTAGTAGGTCAAATGGTGATAATTTGAATAATATTTTTATCATAGCAGCTGTGATTCCATCTCGACCAGGAGCTGACGAAGGCAAAACTGGTATCACTTGTGCTAACTCTTCCTTTGTAACTTCAGTAAATTCAATCGTTAACGCTGGTTTTCGTAGATTGTAAGGCTTAGTTGATGTAAATCTACACTCCAGGCCTTTAGCCATGGTTTCTAAGAATTTCTTTGTTTCTTTCAAGGACATCTTCTCAAACCCTATATTATTTGAAGATGGCATCAACTTAAGTGATCTCATGCACCTGAACAGCGCCTTTTTGTTACAAGCTTTTGAAAGGTGATCATAATGTTTTCTCTCATATTGTTCCTTAGATAAAGAGACTGTGCGTTTAAAACTTGCAGCGTGATACTAGTAATCAGACCAGTTTTGGGGGCAGTGGGTATACATAAGTTTTTTCCAAGCTGCCTTTCTTCGTCGGGGATCCCGGGCACAGTCCGAGTTCCACCACGGACTATGGGTTGTGCTCTTTGCGGATTCCACAACGAATTATGCATTTTTATATGTTCTTTTGATCAGTGCACTTAGTCTCATGACTTTTGTATCTTCTTGCTCTTCAGAATGAGTTGCCAAAGCAGATTCTAAATCTTTCCTAAATTTGGTGTAGTTAATAAACACTCGAGTCTGAGAGCCTGACATTAAAACTTGGCAGCAATCTCAATAATATAGGCAAATGATCGCTGTTAGTTGCACAATCACACGCACTCCACGACAAACTAGTGAGTGATGAACTCACAAAGCTTGAATCTAAGGCTGAACGAGACCTATCACTAATGTAAAGGGGGTTCTTGTTTTCAGGCAACACAAGTTATTATCCGCTGTCCACTCCCACAATCTCTCACCGCATTGATCAGTTCGGAAACCGCCCGCACGTATGATGAGAATTGAAATCGCCGATTATAATTTTATTTATTTTTTCATCATCATTATCATCAGTGTTTATTCAATCAACGTAATACAAAAACATGGTTACAAAAGTATTTGGACCATTAGCCTGTGTGGCTAGTCAGTGGTCCAATCTATTACATGATTATTTTATTACATTTTGATAACTAGAAGTCACTGCAGCGTCTAAACATCGAGTATCTACTACACCTTTAAGAAAGTATGCATTCACCACCAAAAAAGGCATGCAGCCTGGAAAGGTTACTTCTAAGGCGAGAATTTCACTGTCAGGTGACATGAGCTTATACGCAATTTTTGCCTTGAGACTTATTTTATTAATAATAATAAATGCCAAACATCCACCTTTCGATGGATGGTCTAGACGAAAAGATCTGAATTGATTTAATTAAAAAGACTGATGCATTGAAAGCCAAGTTCCGTGTAGTGCAATAATATCTGGAGAAAATTTCGATGCCAAATATATTAGATCAGTTGCTACAGAGTGAATCGATCGGCCATTCCAATGAAGGATTTTAGGTGGCCCTATTGTTGCTCTAAAATAGCCTTAGCGATGGCCTTGTTTAGAATATTTTCTTTAAGAAAATCAGCTTTAGACAGGGTGTTCTTCTGGTACTTTTTGGTTTTTGAATTGACAGGTGTGATGCCTTTTTTGTATAAAGGGGATCTCGAGCGCTTTAGTGATCGGGGATATCTCCATTTCGTCTGAGTCCTCCACTTTCCTGGTAAGCTCGCATTGAGATACGCTACCTTCCTCTACTGAATCTGTAGCTACCGTAGGTTGCTGTGGCGTATCAGAGTCATACTCCTTTGCAAACTTCGAGGAGTCACTAATGTTACGTGGTGCACTGAGGTTGTTTTCCGCTGTACCCAACATATGAGCCATCTGGTTCGAAAGAATCATGGCCAAGGACTCACAAAGATTCCCAGCGATGCCCAGTCTTCTCCACTGCCTTCTCAATCGCTTCCGCAATAGGGTAAGAGAGAGCTTCCATTGTTGGCATATTACGAGCTGTAACACCGGCGTAGCCTTGTGTTCGTGCTTGTATTTCAAGTGCTGCTTCCTTCCGTGAACACCGTCTTCGTTCTACTATCTCTAGAATTTGCAGTTCACGTACCTTTGCCGAACAACAAGAGCCATCGGCCGCATGAGCTTCATTACATAGGCAACACTTTTCTTTATCACTCTGACAGTCGCTAGAATTGTGACCTTCCCGCATACCTTACACCTGACCGCTGACCTACAACCTTTCATTGTGTGACCATAACGTTAACACTTTATGCATTGTAGCGGACGAGGAGAGAGCGGCTCTACTCTGAAAATAAAGGCCAAGCCTTAATTTGTGATGGTCGGAATGATCCCGCAAAGGTCACAATTACAGACTCAGTTGGTATTTTTTTTTCTTATCAACCACCCGTCCACACATATAGACTGAAATAGCACCTGCTGGCGAAAACAGCTCTAGTACTTCGGAGGGTTGCATGTTGGCATCGACGCCACGCACTAGACCTGGGGTACATGCTAAATGTTAAGGTATGAACGCACTCACCGGCTAGGATGCAAACTTCGAGCACTTCAGTAGATCTAGGACACAGGACTGGTCTGGCGAAAAGAACAGTATGCCTCTTATGCTGAACTGGCGGACCTCTGTTATGGACTGGAAATGGGCCGTCAATGACCGTAATTCCGCCTCAATGATTTTCGGGTTTTTCATCCGATTGATGCCGTGATTGGTCGGGACTAAAGCCACTGAAACCGATGATATTCCGTTGCACAAGAAAAGATCCACTGGCACCTCTTTCGGATCCGTAGAAGCAGACCAAAGAAAAGTCCCTGGCCCTGGCGAAGATAAGGGCATTTTGTCTTGTCTGAACTGCACAAAAACACTTATCAAACAACAATTTCAGTATAAGAAATGATGTTAGATCAATTAACCAACAACAGCTACTTAATTCTTGGCCACACCCCGAGAGCAAGCTTCTTCGAACCTGCGTTGTAAAAAGAATTTCCGTAACCCGAACAGAAGCCAGCACGGTCTTGTCTTGTCTTGTCTTGTCTTGTCGCCTAGGAGATCTTGGCTCATACCCACGTGGGGGATTGGCCACACTGTACCTTATTGTAGATAATTTTTACAACGCTTGCTAAAAAAGAGAAATTAGATAAGAACAATCGTAATGTTCTTTTGAAAAAACGTGAAACAGTGCAGAAGAATTCAATAAACCAGAGTATATAAAACAAATTAACAAGAATGAGGAATGGCGACAAAGAATAGGATATATCTGGCAGTACCACTAGCAGAGTATCCTTCCGGTTGCCTGAATGAATTTATGTAGCGCTGACGGTATAGCACTGCGGCCCACACCAAATTGACTGGCTCCAAACGATAATAGGGTGGATGTATTGACTGGCAATCCGAGCATACCAATCGGTCTTTCAAGAATTATTCGGCGCAGTGAGGCGAAGCGGCGGCATGTGAAAAGAAAGTGATCTATTGTTTCCGGTTCATTACAAACTGCACATAGGTTAGTCAATGAAAATTCTGAATTGTTGAGATAAAAATTTAACCGAGAAACTCTACAGCGAAAGCTTGTGAGGGTCACCTCACATTGACAGGAAAGGCATTTTGCGGTGTTCCATATGAATTGCAAGCGCCGAAATTCTTCAGATTGTAGGAGCGACGTTTCTAATCATTCGGCAGTAATAAAAGGAAATAGTGGAGCTACTAGCACCACCGGGAAATTTAAAGATGCCGAAACGAGCGAATCAGAAATTTCATTTGGTACAACTCCAGCATGCCCGGAAACCCAAATAAACTGAACTTCTGATAGGCTATGTGGTACGAGAGACCAAAATATCCTGAGCAGAGGAGACTGCTTTGCGGACGTTAGATGTGTACATACAGACAAAGCATCCGAATTAATAATAGCTTTTGATTGCTGATAATTTAGTTTTCGAAGAGCCAATGTAATAGCCAGGAATTATGCGAGATAAATTGGTGTGAAGTAAGGCAATCGGAGCGCAAAAAAACAATTAAACTGATGAGAAAAATTACCTAGTCCAGCCTTCTGAAGACTTTGCGTTGCATCCGTCGAAATTACTACGTATTTGGGAAAATGACTGAGATGGTCTTGAAGGAGGCCCTCCAGAACATGCTTTGGAAGCAACTTGGCATTTTTCGGAAAAATATTGTTACGTAAAAATGACACGAGGTGTGTCTATTTAAAATCTATATTCAAAATGATGCGTATGGCGTCGACTAAGATGGAAGCAGCACGCGCAACCGACAGGCCACTTCCTCGTTGTCGTCTTTTCACCGCTGATACGTCAGCTACGTAGCATTACCCCCCCCCCCCCGGCGGTAAAAGCGCCGTCTCGGTGCACATTAACTACGGTCTTCAGTAGGCAGGTGGTAAGGTTTTAGCCTGCTGACGTGCACAACATCACTGGGTGTGGTTGCAGGCAGGCTTGTGGTCTCAGATGCAGGAATGATCTCATAGGTGACGTCGGTTACCTGGCGGATGATACGGTAAGGACCCATGTAGCGAGACAATAACTTCTCTGATAAGCCAACCCGGCGAACTGGGCACCACAGGAGAACAAGAGAACCGGGTGAGAAGTGAACGTCGGCATGCCGGCTGTCGTAGATGGCTTTCTGGGTGGCTTGCGAAGCCGAAAGTCTAGAGCGGGCGATCTGACGTGCGTGGTCGGCACGAGCAATAGCGTCGCGTGCATATTCGGTTGACGGCGTTGTAGTGGTTGGAAGTAAGGTGTCGAGTGGTAACGTCGGATCACGGCCATAAAGCAAATAAAAGGGTGAATAACCAGTGGTGTCGTGGCGCGAAGAATTGTACGTGAAGGTCACGTGAGGTAGCGCCAGGTCCCAGTCATGGTGGTCGGAGGACACATACATTGCGAGCATGTCCGTTAGGGTCCGATTAAGCCGTTCGATAAGGCCATTTGTTTGGGGATGGTAGGAAGTGGTCAGCTTGTGGTGCGTCGAGGAAGAGCGGAGAAGATCGTCGATCACACGAGACAAAAATGCGCGGCCACGATCTGTGAGTAATTGGCGAGGAGCGCCATGCTGTAGGATGACGTCGTGGAGCAAAAAGTCCGCAACGTCAGTAGCGGTGCTGGTGGGGAGCGCTCGAGTGATGGCATACCTAGTCGCGTAGTCTATAGCAACAGCGACCCACTTGTTGCCCGATTTCGACTCGGAAAAAGGACCGAGAAGATCTATACCAACACGGAAAAAAGGTTCGGTTTAAATGGAGATCGGTTGAAGAAGTCCAGCTGGGGGCGCAGTAGGTCGCTTCCTACGTTGGCATTTATCGCAGGAGGACGCGTAACGGCGAACGGACCGGGCAAGACCGCGCCAAAAGAAGCGGCGACGCACGCGGTCGTACGTCCGAGATACACCCAGATGACCAGCAGTTGGTTCATCGTGAAGCTCGTGCAGCACGGTTGAACGCAAATTTTTCGGCACGACAAGAAGGAGCTCAGGGCCATCTGGCTGGAGGCTACGACGGTACAGCGTGACATTCAGGAGGACGAACATGCTCAGTGACGTGTCGTTCGGAGCAGATTCGAGACGGTCAATAAGTTGTCGCAGAGAAGCATCACGACGTTGTTCATCACCAATCTGAAGAAACTGGGACATTGACATGACGCTGAGGCTAGGCTCGATGTCTGGTTCGTCGGGCTGATCAACAGCGTAGCGGGATAAGCAATCGGCGTCCAGATGGAGACGTCCAGACTTATAAGCAACCGAGTAGGAATACTCCTGTAGGCGTAATGCCCAACGACCAAGTCGTCCAGTGGGGACCTTCAGAGAAGAAAGCCAACACAGCGCGTGGTGATCTGTGAGGACACGGAAAGGGCGGCCATACAAGTAAGGACGGAATTTCGAAACCGCCCAAACAAGAGCGAGACATTCCCGTTCTCTTATAGAATAATTGCGTTCAGGCTTAGAAAGCAGACGGCTCGCGTACCCGATTACACGGTCGTTGCCCCGCTGAATTTGTGCCAAAACTGCACCAATTCCGTGACCACTCGCGTCTGTTCGCACTTCGGTGGGAGCATCGGGGTCGAAATGTGCAAGAATAGGAGGTGTCGCTAGAGCGGTGATTAGCTGAGAGAAGGCGTCAGCTTGAGGAGGGCCCCAAGAAAATGGGACGTCTTGTTTGAGAAGGTCGGTGAGTGGCCGTGCGAGTGCCGCAAAGTTTTTCACGAACCGGCGAAAGTAGGAGCAGAGGCCCACAAAACTGCGAACATCATGGACAGAGCGTGGGACTGGGAAGTTTGTTACAGCGCGTACTTTCGCCGGGTCTGGCCGTACGCCGGCAGCGTCAACAAGGTGACCCAATACGGTAATCTGATGAAGAACGAAGTGGCACTTGGAGGAATTGAGCTGCAGGCCGGCCCGTCGAAATATGGATAGAATGGTCGAAAGGCGTTCAAGGTGGGTTGCAAAGGTAGGTGAGAAAATGATCACGTCGTCCAGGTAACACAAACATGTCGACCATTTAAATCCTTGTAGGAGCGTGTCCATCATTCTCTCGAAGGTCGCTGGAGCGTTGCAGAGCCCGAACGGCATGACCTTGAATTGGTAAAGGCCGTCAGGGGTAACGAAGGCAGTCTTTTCTCGGTCCATGTCATCTACAGCAATTTGCCAGTAGCCAGATCGGAGGTCGAGAGATGAAAAGAAGGTGGCGCCATGGAGGCAATCAAGGGCATCGTCAATGCGTGGTAGAGGGTACACGTCTTTTTTGGTAATTTTGTTGAGGTGGCGATAATCAACGCAGAAACGCCATGAGCCGTTTTTATTTTTTACTAATACCACGGGAGATGCCCAAGGGCTCGTTGATGGTTCGATTACGTTTTTCGTAAGCATTTTGGCCACTTCTTTCTGAATCACTTCTCGCTCAGATGCTGACACGCGGTACGGCCTACGGTGAATGGGCGCAGAGTCACCAGTGTTGATTCGGTGAGTGACAATTTTAGTCTGGCCCAAGGGACGATCGTCGGTGTCAAAAATGTCACTGTATGGGGCCAAAACTTGGCAGAGAGCGTCGGCCTGGTGAGGCGACAGCTCCGATCCAATCATGTTTCGAAACATACCATCGTCTGAGCTGGGTGACCGTGAGACTGCGCTTCGATCAGGAGCAGATACAGCGACAACACTGACATCGTCCTCTGTTATGGCAGTTAGCTGGGCTTGAGACGTCTGGCAGGGCAACACTTGAGGGGTGAAACCAAAGTTAAGGAGCGGAAGTAACACACAGTTATCCGCTATGGTCGCGATGGTATAGGGCACAGTAACACTGCGCGTCAGCCGAACGTCAGTAATTGGCGTAACAATATAATCACCGTCAGGAACGGGAAGGGTCGATGACAAAGACACGTACGTGACGGCTCGAGGTGGCAGGCGAACGAAAGTGGTTGGGCTCAAGCGGCTGGTGGGCTTTGCAGAGTAGTCGGCAAAGATTGGTAGATCAAGGCTGAGGGTACCAGACGAACAATCAATTAAGGCCGAGTGTGCCGAAAGGAAATCAAGGCCAAGTATGAGGTCATGAGGGCAGCAGGCTAGCACGGCAAAAAGGACCACGGCGTGACGACCGGCAATGCTGACACGAGCAGTGCACATTCCGATTACTGGTACAGTACCGCCATCGGAAACACGTATTGCCTGCGTCGTAGATGGCGTCATAATCTTTTGTAAGCGGCAGCGTAGAGAAGCGCTCATAATAGACAGGTGCGCACCTGTATCAATGAGGGCGGTCACAGGAACATGGTTGACTTGTACTTCAAGCAGGCTATGGTGCGTGGGAAGCGTCAGTAGAGGATTTTTGGTCGTCATTGGTATTGCAGCTTCACCTCTATAAGCTGCAATATCTAGTTTTCCTGCTGCGGTCGTCCAGAGAAGCTCGGCGAGGAAAAGCGCCGAGGTGGCGGAGAGCGGGATTGGCGACGTAGCGGCGACGGGGAGCGAGAGCTGCGGCGACCGGACGAAGGGGCGTCAGGGTAGCGGCGACCGGTCAAAGGGGCGTCAGTGGAAGGTTCATAAGAAGATGACGAATAGAAATTAAAGGGTGTGGCGTCTGAACGTCGAGGACTCGTCGGATGCATGAGCGCCGAAGTAGAGAAAGTCTGACGTGGTTGGTTTGACCAACGGTGGCGGCAATAGCGAGAAACGTGCCCAGGCTGGTGGCAGGAAAAACAAATAGGCCGGTCGTCGGGTGTTCGCCATTCCGAAGAGTTACGGAAGGGCATTGTTCGAGGTGAACGGCGAGCGTGTGCTCGGGAGTAGGGCGGGACTTCAGGGCGAGTCAGGGGACCTGCTGAGGGAAGTCCGAGGTTCGCAAACTCCTGCCTCACCACAGCTTGTATTAACGCCACTGACGGCTGTTGTTGGTCAGAGGCGAGAGTTGCGAAAACGGGTGGCTGAAGAGGAGCCGGACAGGCGGCTTCGACTTCCCGACGAACAATACGTGTGACGTTGTCATACGTGGGGGACTGGCGGGCGGCTTCACACGATGAGGTTGCGGCCGTGTTGGGCAGCCGAGTGAATCGCTGAGAAATACGGCGGCTCTTAGCTTCTTCGAACCGCCGGCACTCTTTAATGATGGCGTCGACGGTGGCAACGTTGTTGTAAACTAGTAGATTAAATGCGTCGTCTGCTATGCCTTTCAGCAAATGGGCCACTTTCTCCGACTCACTCATGTGCTCGTCAATCTGGCGGCATAGGGCGATGACGTCGTGAATGTACGCGACGTACGACTCCGTCGACGTCTGTGCACGGGCCGCCAGTTGATTCCGCGCTGCGATCTGCCGCCCAATGGTGTCGCCAAAAAGGTCGTGGATCTTCTCTTTAAAGGAGTCCCAGCTCGTAATCTCCGCTTCGTGCGTCTCGAACCACACGCGCGGTGGGCCATCGAGGTGAAAAAGCACATTGGCAAGCATAAGAGTCGGGTCCCACCTATAGCTTGCGCTGACCCGTTCGTACCGGTTGATCCATTTGTCGACGTCAACGCCATCCTGACCAGAAAATACACCGGGATCACGAACAGGAGGTAGAGCGACGTATGTAGAAGTCACGGTAGGGGCAGGTGGCGAAGACGATGGTTGTTCAACCTGTGACATGGCTGGACCTATGATGATGCGGCCGTTGCGGAGCTTCGTGATGAAGACGGGGAAGAACCCAGCACGTCCACCACAAAGATGTTACGTAAAAATGACACGAGGTGTGTCTATTTAAAATCTATATTCAAAATGATGCGTATGGCGTCGACTAAGATGGAAGCAGCACGCGCAACCGACAGACCACTTCCTCGTTGTCGTCTTTTCACCGCTGATACGTCAGCTACGTAGCAATATCATCGAAAATTAAGTCAACTGGCACCGAGCATTGGGATTAAGGAGTTAAATGCTGGAGGGAAACGTGAAGATTTGATAACAGAGACTCGACGAACATGACTTGGGGTCTTTGATAACGAAACCACGGGCGCTGAAATAAACAAACTGGATGTTTGATGAAAACTGCCTGTGAACAGAAGAGGGGTGCATCGTAAAGTTTTAGAAATGTTTACACAGTAAGCTGTCGAAATCTAGCATCAAGTTGAATGATTCTAGCTTCCAAATAAAGCACGCTGTTCGCGACACACCTAGGTAGCCCGAGACACAGCCGCGGGGCTTGGCTTTCTGGCACTATAAGAGGTCTCTATTTGTACTCAGCACTTCCGAAAACAGAACGCAACCAAACTCCAGAATTGGGCGTACGTAAACTTTGTATATCATAACTAACGTATCCCTGCGCATCCCTGAATTCTTATTGCAAAACCGGCGTAGCAATCCTAGGGCGTTTTCTGCTTTACGGGTGTTTGATTCTATTTGTTGCTGCCAATTTAAATTGTCCGCGTAAATATTGCCAAGATATTTTAGCGCTTTTACTTGTGGAATCGGATCACTTCAATGATGCAGTGAAATAAATACGGCAACGGATAGAGGGAATACAAGCAGAGCACATGTGCTAACATTAAGTGAAAAAGACAGCCCGCCAAGCCATAACTCTTGCTCACTCAAATATGACTGTAAGATTTGATACATAGTATTGATATCTCGGGACGACGAGAAAAAAGCAATATCATCGGCGTAGATGAAAAGAGGAATATTTTTATGAACGGGAAGGAATGGTAATAATATATTAAATAAAAGAGGTGACAGGACCGATCCTTGCGGAACACCACTTGTTTGCTTATATGAGGCAGAAATAATTCCGTCGTGGCAACAAAAGAATTGTCTCTCAAAGAGAAACTCCTGAACCCAAGATATAATGTACTTGGACACCTCACAGTTCACTAATCTTGAAATTATTGTACAGTGTTCCACACTATCGAAGGCTTTTGCGATATTTAATGTGACGAATGCAGAAAGCTCACCAGATACTTTTGCAAGGCGAATTCGGCTTTCTAAATCAACATGAGCCGACCATATAGCACCCATGTCTAAATCCTACTTGCCTTGGTGAAAGGATGTCCTGATGAGCGATTAATTCACTTAGCCTTCTATGAAGAATTCTTTCAATCATTTTAACTAAGTTTGAAGTAAGCGAAATTGGCCGAATGTTATCCAGGACATATTCGAGGCTTGGATTTTTTCGCAGCAACACCACTTTAGCAATTTTCCATGCGCTTGGAATTCATGTGTGCTGTAAGGAGCAGTTAACAATATTCAAAAGCTTATCGGAATGGGATATAAATATCAATTTAATCATAGAGTTTGTAATCTGATCTAGACCGGGAGCCGCTTGCTTTATAGTTAGTATGACATCTGCCAGTTCCGCCATAGTAACTTCCCGGAAGTCTGAGGTTGCGCTTTTGAATGTCACAGGCCTCAAGCATGACGAAGCGAAACGCGCTTCAAGTCCTTTCGCGATGTCCTCTAACGAATCTGTTGTCTCTTTAGGAGACAGCACTACTGAATGCGAATATGCTGGTACCTGCGTCGATTTTTTGTTCCGTAGAAACCTGTACAGGGCAGATCTTTTATCAGGTTTTGATAAACGCGAATGTAAGTCAGAATTGTGTTTATCTTTAGCTATAGCAACTGTACGTTTAAATAACGCTGCGTGGAATTTATAGTCAACCCAATTTTTTGGAGTATGGTTGTGGCGTCAACGTTTCCAAGCAGCCTTACGTCTCCTATACACAAGCGTACAATCTTCATTCCACCAAGCTGAATTTGACGGTGTGCTGCCGTACTTAACAGAAAACTCTGCCGGCTGGACAGAGTCACCTAGACACGCTACTACTGAAGCGGCTCGTTGCTGTTCGACGCGTCCTCTTAATGACGAGAGCGCGGAGTTTAAAACAGTGTTATAAATTTTATAGTTGGTAAACCGTTGTTGCCGGATAGCACAGGTGAGTTGTGGTAGCAAGATTTCATAGGTAATCGGTACATGATCACTACTACTGCCATTATCAAACGTTTCTCACGATGAAATTATAAACTGGCCACACGAAAAAGTTAGGTCTAATGTTGATGAGCTTATCCCGCGTAGAAAGGTAACTTGTCCAGAGTTATGACAGCGAAAATTATTATCCTGCAACCAATTCCACAATATTTTGCTACAGCCATCTGTTTTAAACCCCCCAAGAAATGTGATGCGAGCTAAAGTCCCCAGCCAATAAAATTTAATTTGACGAAGAATTCTTGATAACACAATCAAGGTGATTTGTGCGTCTTACTACATTCCAAAAGTACGCATTAATCACTGTAATCCTGTTGGAGTCAGGTAACAAACAATCCGGTTCTAACAATTCACAATCCAGACAAATATGTTCAAACGTTACAGTAACATGAGCACACATTTTTCAAGATATTAGGGCCAATAATCCACCTCCTATACATAGCCGATCCAGTCTAAAAGTTCAAAAATATTTCAGAGTCAATGTTTAGTTTACTGAATCCAAGACTCTTGAACTAAAATTATATTAGGATTTGTTTGCTGTATGAGATAAATAAGATCTATGTAAGCGGAAGATACGGAACGACAATTCCACTGGAGAACTTTTACAGGCGCTATGATGGACTTAATATAGTTGACTCGACTGCAGAACGCTAAACGTCCTGCTCGTTGTTGGTATCAGTAATAGCTTTTTTTTTGGTTTCGACATTCGCAAAGTGGTTGGAGACAATGAAGCATTGCGTCGTTTATGAATGATATTACCAAACCTCATTTCACCAAACGACCCACTGGGCCCCACAGGGGTCGGCGACTGAGCGCTGACGAGCGTTTCTGGGGTAACATCTTTTTGACGCCGATTATTTTGTTCATTTTCGAGTTGCTCAGCTTCACCCTCGACAGTGACAGTGTGTGCAGCGAAGGAGGGAATAAGGCTGTTTAACCTGGCAGCGAGCATCTTGGTCAGACCTTCAGCAAAGGTGTTGAAAAGCCGTTCCATAATCATCGGCATGGCCTTATCTATCGCTGCTGACACTGCGGAAGCGACCGTCGCTTCAATTGACCCACACTGGCATGACGTAGCAGCAGCGTACCCCACTTCGCGCTCTTTAATGAAGGATGTTGCTTCATACCGAGAACAACGGCGTTTCTTCATTATATCTAGAATTTGTGTTTCACGTTCTCGAGCAGGGCAGCTATTTGTTCGTGGCTGTGTGTGCTCCATCACATAGGCAACGCCTGCAGTTGTCTACCTGATAATTTGATGCGGCATGTGCCCCACCGCAATTCGCACATCTCAATGAGGACCTGCGAGCATTAGCGCTATGTCCAAATCGCCAGCAGTTACGGCGTTGCAGTGGGCGAGGTGTCAGTGCCTCTACACGGAATTGATAAGGCCCGGCCTTCAGCTTACAGGGGCGTGTGAGACCAGCAAAGGTAACGATGACGCTTTCAGTAGGGACTCGCGTATCACCTACAGGTCTGGTGCATCTGTAGACAGATACCACGCTAGCCGGAGAGACCATCTTTAAGAATGCTTCAGGACTAATGTTTGTTGGAACACTGCGAACAATGCCCTTCATGCAAGCAAGATGAGGGGGGATAAAAGCGCGAACAGCAATGAACGCAAATCTCGTGGCGGCCAGTAAATCTGTTAAGCATATAATATTTGAAGACCTGCATAGTGTGCCAGTCTTCCCGAAACGCCTCACCTCCAAGATGTCCAGAAAATGACCGCTTATGTAACGAAGTTCTTCTTGAAACACCTCCGTTTCACTCAACCGAATGGCTCCACCATCAGTGGGCACAAGCGCGACAGGCAAACTGCTCACGCCGTTCTTGAGGAAACACTTCAGTGGTACCGATTCAGCAGGGCGACTGGCCGACCAGGGCGAGCCCTGGCCGGGACCGTACAGCGGCATTGATGGCTCCTCAAAAATCAGCAAAAAGAAATTCTACCGCTAATAAAGAACCAAAGGTGATGAGTGTGGCCAATATCCTCTCACAGGACGTGCAATCGAAAGCGCCAGCTACTGCAGAAACGGTCGACTGTCGGCGCTACGTCGTCACCATCTCGAAAAAGTTGTCTTGTCTCCTAGGAGATCTTGGCTCATACCCACATGGGGAATTGGCCACACTGTACCTCATAATAGATCATTTTTTAGAACGCTTGCTAAAAAAAATCAAGAGAAATTAGATAGGAACAATAATAATGTTCCTTTGAAAAAACGTGAAAAATTGCAGAATAATGCGATAAACCATAACATATAAAACAAATTAACAAGAATGAGGAAGGAGGAGAAAGAATTGGATATATCTGGCAGTACCACTAGCAGCGTATCCTTCCGGTTGCCTGAATGAATTTATGTAGCGCTGACAGAATAGCACTGTGGCCCACACCCAACTGACTGGCTCCAAAAGTTATTGTTCATTTTTCGTCTTCCCGTGCGATACCAACCGATTTGTTTGTTTGTTTGTTTGTTTGTTTGTTTGTTTGTTTGTTTGTTTGTTTGTTTGTTTGTTTGTTTGTTTGTTTGTTTGTTTGTTTGTTTGTTTGTTTGTTTGTAGCCTCTTATCCATGGCTCATACCCACTCTGGGGTATTGGCCAAGAGAACATATAGTCTCATATGGACGATAACTGCATTACTGCTTATAATGAAAAAAAAACGGTGCGGGAGTTGTATAGTGAACAGTATATTAAAAGAAGAAAGAAACCAAAGATTTAGATAGTGAGAAAAAAACAATCAACAATAAAGTAAACACTAACGGCTATAACTTGATTTTGGAAACCGACCAGAGAGCTGGTTTTGCCAAACCCGATTAATTTGGTATGCCACGGATTTATCCAGATTTGAAAATTACTTTTCGACCCGTTTTTTTAGTACCTGTTAACGTGGGCTTTATGTTGAAAAACGTTTAGAGTCTTGAATAAAATTACACACCACATCGAATGCATCTCTGTGGTGATTTCCCAAAACAGAAACACCAAAATTTAGAACATTTTCTGTGGTTAAATTTAAACCTAGCTTCGCAAATAGAATATCTAAAAGTCGTTTCCTAATTAATGCATAGTTCCGACATGAGCCAAAATATTGTTCAATAGTTTCTGATTCTTCGCAAAACGGACTAAGGGGGAAAGTGTCAGACCAGCTCTGTGTAAATAAAAATTTAATGGGAGGTAACAACACCGGAATCTGGAGATTATAATTTCAAGTTTTTTTGACGAACTCCACTGGGCTTTCCATGGAAATTTGAGGTGCTGATAATCTGTTCATTGTGTGATATTTTCTAAACTATCTGTAAAAATAGCGAATTTTCTATATCTAACCTCTGATAAGTATTCTAACTCGGGAAGTACTGAAATTACTGGTCCATCGAGTGATGCTCGTGCCAAAGCAGCTGCCAATTCATTTAATTGTAATCCGCAGTGACCTGGGACCCGCACTAATTTGAGGAGTTTTAAAGGCAGCGGTGCTAATGTGTGCAACGCTGCTAGGGCACGAGATTGTTCGGAGGTTGTCAGAGCTGCACACACCGAAAGTGAGTCTGTTAGGATAATTGCGCTGGTCTCGGTCGTAGGAATTTTACGAAGAGCTAAAATAATAGCTACTAGCTCGACTTCAAATATAGGAGTGAAATCTGGAAGCCTTACTGAAAAAGACCAGCCGAGGAAATCAGACGCTATTCCTACGCCTGCCTTTTCATTGTTGACAGAAGCATCTGTAGCTATTACCATTTTTGCTTCTGCATGTACCAAGTAATCGTTTAATGTAGTGGTCAAAAATCTAAGAGATTGCAACTTGGCTTGGGGGGGGGAGGGGAAGATTTCATCGTACTTTATTCTAATGTTGAGGGCTGAGGAATTAGTTTCAATTACTGAGCTAATGTCTATATTTATGCAATCCAGTTTCTTTTTAACGAAAATTATCTGAGGAGTATGAAATCGAGGCCAATGTGCAAGAAAGAAAGAGTCAGGGTCGCTGATAAATGCGTACTCTGATCTTCGCGCCGGTAAACTGTTGAACTTTAAGAAGGTTTGAACCTTAGAATGCGGAATCGACAGAGGAGTGTTGGCAATCGCGCTTCTTGATACAATACATTATTCGCCACGAACCTGGGAAGTCCCAGGCATATTCGCAGGGCTTCTCGCTCTAACATTACTGGTGGTTTGATTTTATAACCAGCGGCCCCCGAGAATAATACACACCAGAATTCCAATATTGGTCGCACATACATTATACATATCATTAACATTGTGTGTCTGCGCAGCCCGTATTATCTGTTGCTTAACCTGCGTAATAAACATAACGCCCGTTGTGTCTTTGCTGTTATATATCCAATGTTTGGGCTCCAATTTAGCTTTTCATTATAAATCATTCCTAAGTACTTGACTGAATGTACTTGTGGAATAGGTTCCCGATTATACAATACAGAAATTGAAGCTGTATCTGCTATAGGAAACACCAAGAGCGCACTTTTACTGATGTTCTATGACAATGAAATTGATTGCAACCAAATTTCTAGTGTAATAATATATCTATGCAATTTTTGATGTAGTGAGTAAATGTCGCTCTCTGCAGCGAAAAACGCGATATCATCTGCATGAATGTAGACACTGACATCCTGAACAATTGAAATAGAACTCATCAGTATATTGAATAATGCTGGAGATAGGACGGACCCTTGGGGAACACCACGTTTCTGTTTAAGTTTATGCGAACAACAGCCATCCTTCACGCAATACAATTCCCTTGATTTTAAGAATTCTGCTATCCACTCTGTAATATACTGAGGAAACTTTAAGCTCTGCAAGGTGGTCAGTAGAATAGAGTGCTCGACGCTGTCGTACGCTTTATAGCTATGTCTAGAGTTACTAATGCGACGTACTGTTTCCTTTTACGAGCAGGCTGTATTCGACTCTCTAAATCCGCATGGGCGCACCAAATTGAGCATTCACAGCGAAAACCAATTTCATTGGGCTTTACTATGACCTTATTCGTTATCCAGGAGTTTATTCAGCCCTTTAGGACCCTCTCTTTGAGTTTCATCATGTTCAAAGTTAGCGAGATGGGTCTGATATTTTCTATGGTAAAACCTAATCCTTGCTTTTTTATTATTGGAATTACCTTAGCTATTTTCCAGTCATATGGTATCCAGACATTCTTTAAAGAGTAGTTTATAAGACGTTACCGGGGGATAGATTGAATAAAATTTTAATCATAGGAACTGTGATTCTATCTGGACCAGGAGCTGACGATGGTAGATCTCGGATTACTTTTGATGCTTCAGACAGCGTTACGTTTTAGAAGTCCGTGCTTATGCTAGACTTTTACCAGTTGAAAATCATAGTCGAAGAAAATGTAACTTCTAGACCTCTGCCAATTGTCTCTAAAGAGTTTTTCGCTACTTCCAATGATAGTTTTTCATAATCAGTGTTTACTGTAGACGGCAGGATTTTGTGAGATCGCATATATTGAAATAAACCTTTCTTATTTTTTGGTTTCGAGAGATAATCGAAATGTTTTTTAGCATATTCTTCTTTAGCTTTGGCCACCGTGTTTTTAAATACAGCGGCAAAAAATTAATATTCTGACCAGTTCTTAGGGGACTGATTATTTATTAGCTTCTTCCAAGCTGCATGTCTTCGTCTGTGATCTCGTGAACAGTTGGAACTCCACCAGGGGCTATAGGGTACTCTCTTCGCTGATTTCACGGCAAATTCAGCGTTTTTGTATGCCCTTTTAATTACTGCGCTTAATTTCATAGCTTTAGTGTCATCTCCATTCTGAGAGGGAGCGTCTAAAGCAGTTTTTAAGTCGTGTTGAAATTTTGCATAATTTATATAGGTCCGGGCATGGAAGCATGATGGTTTGACGGGGCAAGCGATCTCCAACATTATAGGAAAGTGGTCACTGTTGGAGGCGCAATCAAGGGCTGTCCACGATGTACTAGCAATGGCCGAACTTACAAAGCTTAAATCTAAGGCGGAGCGTGAATGACCTCGAATAAATGTGGGAGTTCTAGCGTTAAGGCGCAATAAGTTGTTGTCTACCGACCAGTCCCACATCCGTTGTCCACGATGTACTGTTCTAAAACCCCAGCAAGTAATGTGAGAGTTGAAGTCACCAACTATATTTTTTCTTTACAGCCTCAATTAGCAGCCATATCTAACAATCTTGTGTCTTGAACGCCTACAGGAAAGTAGACGTTTATTAGCGAGAAAGGCAAGTATCCTGGCAAGGTAAATTCTAACGCAAAAATTTTGCATTCAGAAGACATACATTTGTACGAGTTTTTGGCTTTTAAACTATATTTATTGTTTATTGTTATGGCGTTTATTAGCAGGCACACAGCGAGTATATACAATGGCGACAGTAACGGCCAAGCACGGACTCCCAGCGCGAGCGGCGTCCTTTTTTGGGTAGACTCACTAGAGAACACTTCAGAGTTTGACCCACTTCAGTGTTCGGCGGCTTCTCTACAATCACCCCGGGGTCGAAGAGGGAGCCGCCTGGCGACCTAGCAGCTTGTCACTACGAGTAGGTCATAGTAAGCCTTCAGGCGCTCCACGTTGACTATGTCGCGCCCGCGGCGGCGCATGTCCGAAGATTGTTCAATTGGCTCCATAAGATAGTTGACCGGAGATGTGCGCCCGATCACACGGTAGGGACCTTCATATTTCGGGAGTAGTTTGGAAGAAAGGCCAGCTACAGAGGTCGGGATTGAGAGCCATACAAGGGAACCAGGAAGGAACGTGGGTTCAGAAGTGGCGGAGCCATCACGAATACTCTTCTGCTGCTTTTGCTCATGCGTCGTAAATGTCTTGGCCAGCTCACGACACTCTTCAGCAAGCCTGGCTGTCTCGGAAATAGGTGCACACTCAGATTGATCCGGCGTGTACGGGAGTATAGTGTCGATGGTGTGTGACGGGTGCCTTCCGTACAGCAAGAAGAAAGGTGAAAAACCGGTCGTGCTCTGAGGGGCGGTGTTGTAGGCGTAGGGGACGAAGGGCAGTATAGTATCCCAATTCGTATGGTTGGCGGCGACGTACATCGAAAGCATGTCGCCGAGGGTGCGGTTAAAGCGTTCGGTCAGGCCATTCGTCTGCGGGTGGTAAGCAGTTGTTTTGCGGTGGACAGAATGGCACTCCATGAGAATGGCTTCGACTACTTCTGACAAGAAGACACGGCCTCGATCGCTGAGAAGCTCCTGAGGTGGACCATGGCGCAGTATAAATCGGTGCAGTAGGAAGGACGCAACATCACGCGCAGTAGCCGCAAGGATAGCGGCGGTTTCGGCGTATCGCGTTAAATGATCTACGGCGACGATGGCTCAGCGGTTACCAGCCAACGTCAGAGGAAGTGGCCCATACAAATCGATACCTATGCGCCCAAACGGACGCTCAGGGCAAGGTAACGGTTGAAGACTGGCTGGCGACATGTGATTGATTGATATGTGGGGTTTAACGTCCCAAAACCACCATTTGATTATGAGAGACGCCGTAGTGGAGGGCTCCGGAAATTTTGACCACCTGGGGTTCTTTAACGTGCACCCAAATCTGAGTACACGGGCCTACAACATTTCCGCCTCCATCGGAAATGCAGCCGCCGCAGCCGGGAATCGAACCCGCGACCTGTGGGTCAGCAGCCGAGTACCTTAGCCACTAGACCACCGTGGCGGGGCCTGGCGACATGTGTGCTGACGGTTTGCGGCGTTGGCAAGCGAGGCAGGAGCGAACGAACTGCTGCACGTAGCGGTACATCCCGCGCCAGAAGTAGCGTTGTCGAATGCGACGGTAGGTTTTGAATACCCCAGAGTGCGCGCATTGCGGATCAGAGTGGAAGGATTCACAGATCTCT
Source organism: Rhipicephalus microplus (assembly GCF_043290135.1). Taxonomy (NCBI): domain Eukaryota; kingdom Metazoa; phylum Arthropoda; class Arachnida; order Ixodida; family Ixodidae; genus Rhipicephalus; species Rhipicephalus microplus. Next base: position 164,471,617 of record NC_134706.1, read on the forward strand.
GACCACAGACTGCGGGGTATCACGAATAACCACTGCCGGCCATCGGCGTCGTAATTGCGTCGGTGTAGAAGGCCGTCACGGATGGCGAAATGGCGAGCTTGACGACGCAAGGCACGCGTGGATGCCGTTGCGGATGGATCAGCGAGCAAGTCGATGAGCGGGCCGATTGAATTATCCTTTCGCTGTTCGGTAGCGATGATGTCAACATCAATGGCAGAAACTGCAGTCGAGGATACAGAGCAGAGCACATCACCTTCAGGCAGAGGGGAGCGCGAGAGGGCGTCGGCGTCAGCATGCTGGCGTCCGTTGCGGTAAAGCACGCGGATGTCGTAGTCTTGTAAGCGAAGAGCCCAACGGGCGAGACGGCCTGAGGGATCCTTCAATGATGAAAGCCAGCATAGTGCATGATGGTCGGTGACGACATCGAATGGGCGACCATACAAATAAGGTCGAAACTTTGTAAGGGCCCAGACGATCGCCAGGCACTCTTTCTCCGTGACGGTGTAGTTTGTCTCGGCTCTCGTGAGCGTACCGCTTGCATATGCTACGACATATTCAGGAAATCCGGGTTTGCGCTGCGCCAGGACAGCGCCGAGGCCTACACCACTGGCGTCTGTGTGCACCTCCGTCGGGGCCGTAGGGTCGTAGTGGCGTAGAATGGGAGGAGACGTCAGCAAATGGCGCAGCTTCGCGAACGCGTCGTCGCACTCAGACGACCACGAATTGAGGGGCCCGTTACTTCCAAGGAGCTTCGTCAGCGGTGATATAATCGTAGCAAAGTTTCGTATGAAGCGTCGGAAGTATGAGCACAGGCCAACGAAACTACGCAGCTCTTTGACGGACGCAGGTTTGGGGAATTCAGCCACGGCCCGAAGCTTGGCTGGGTCAGGAAGAATGCCATCCTTAGACACGACGTACCCTAGGATGGTGAGTTGCCGTGCTGCAAAGCGGCACTTCTGCAGATTTAGTTGCAAGCCGGCATTGCTCACACGTGCGAAAACTTCTTTCAGACGTTGGAGATGCGTGGAGAAATCTGGGGCGAACACAACAACGTCATCGAGGTAACACAAGCACGTGTGCCATTTCAAGTTGCGCAGAACGGTGTCCATCATGCGCTCAAAGGTCGCAGGAGCATTACATAGACCAAACGGCATGACGTTGAATTCGTACAAGCCGTCGGGTGTGATGAACGCAGTCTTCGGTCGAGCGTCATCAGCCATGGGTACTTGCCAGTACGCCGAGCGCAGATCGAGAGAAGAAAAAAAATTGGCTCCGTGAAGGCTGTCAATTGCGTCATCGATGCGCGGCAGTGGGTAAACATCCTTGCGAGTGATCTTATTGAGCCGTCTGTAGTCCACACAGAACCGCACAGAACCATCTTTCTTCGCGACAAGAACAACAGGAGACGCCCATGAACTGTCCGAGGGCTGAATAACGTCGCGTCTGAGCCTATCATCAACCTGCTCGTTAATTTCCCGACGTTCAGCAGGCGACACGCGGTAGGGACGTTGCCGTAATGGTGGATGGGCACCAGTGTCGATGCGATGTGTAACAGCGGACGCGCGACCGAGAGAACTTCGCCCGACATCGAAAGAAGAATGATATTCTCGCAGCAGGTCCAGAAGCTGGGAACGCTGTACCGACGTAAGATTGTCATCAATGTAGGGGCCAAATACATCAGGAGATGATGAATCATAAGTGGAAACAGCGCTGACGGTACACGAACTGGGACAACGCGAGTCATCAGGTACGTCCAGGACTTGTGCGTTATCCACTGGTTCCACTCTGCCGAGACATTTCCCTCGAACCAAGGTAACAGTGTACGGGGATGGGTTGGTCACAAAAATAGCGGCGTTGCTCTGGGTAATTTGCACGGTCGCGAAAGGTACTAGCAACCCTTTCCTTCGGCAAGTACGGTCGGATGGCGAAACGAGCGCAATTGTGTCGGAGAGTCCAGCGCAGTAGACAGGTACACCCATCGCCGAGCTTGGAGGCACTATGGTGTCGTCTTTCACGAGAATCTTACTCAGTTTTGAGGGACTGTCTTCCGGCGTCAAATGCGAGAAGGGTGAGAGTTCAATTTCGGCATTGGCACAATGGATGACGGCGTCGTTGCGGGAAAGAAAATCCTACCCCAGGATGACGTCGTGAGAGCATGCAGGAATGATGATGAGTTGGCCGACATACAGAACGTCCTGAACGACAACGCGAGCTGTGCACTCTGCTGAAGGATGGATACGATGTGAACCGGCACTACGAAGGGACAACCCAGAAATCGGCGTCGTCACTTTTCGAAGCAAGCGGCAAAAGTTTTCGTCCATAACGAATACTGCAGCTCTAGTGTCAATAAGAGCAGACGAATGAACACCGTCCACAAGCACGTCGATGACATTAGATGGGCGGCTCTGAGGGCTTTCACATCGCAATAGCATCGCAGTCCTTGCCTCGGGGACTGCGACGACTAGTTTTCCCGCTCATGAGTAGCCGAACTTGGCCTCATGGGGGACAGGGAACGACGTCGTGGAAACGGCGACCTTCGAGGAGATGGACCTGGGCGAGACGGCGGTGGCATAGACGGTGGTTCGTCGTGATAGGGACGGCTGAGGTGGCCAGCACTAGGCGAAGAAATTCGAGCCGGCTGTACACGATGGCAATAACGGGCTACGTGACCAGCGTAACCACAGGCAAAGCAGATGGGCCGGTTGTCGGGTGTGCGCCATCGGTTCGCTGGGGTAGGTCTTGTCCATGACGCAAGAGCCGATGGACGGAACGGTGGTTGGAAAGGATGCAGGGGGTGCTGGAGCTGAGTCTGAGAGGTCACGTCATCATACGTAGCCGGCATAGCCGCTGCAAAGGATGGAGGTCATGCGACAGCTTCCGCGTAAGTCAGTGGGGCGGGCGGTTGAACGACTGGAGGCGGCCTGGCGACCACTTGGGCGTAACTTGGGGGCGCAGGGGCCGGAAGCTGTTGTGGTTGGTACGCAGGCATGACCTCCGCTATTTCCTGCTCAATTGCTCGGCGGATGGGTGGAAGAATAGTAGTGGCCGATTGTTGAGCAGCCGGTGGGTGGGCAAAGTGCAGGAGGGAGAACTGCCGCGCGATTTCCTCACGTATGAAGGACTTGAGGTCTGCCAGCAGTGCCACCTGATCACAGCTCGCCTCCAAGCCTGCAAGCCCTGCATCTCGTGGTGTGGAGCGACGGGTCATCGAACGCTGCCGGCGGAGCTCCTCGTAGCTCTGGCACAGCGTGATGACCTCAGCCACTGTGCCTGGGTTTTTGGCAAGCAGCATCGTGAAGGCATCACCGTCAATGCCCTTCATGACGTTCCGGATCTTGTCTGATTCGGACATGCTGTCGTTGGATTTCTTGCACAGGTCCAGGACATCTTCTATGTAACTGGTGAAGGACTCACCGGCCTGCTGAGCGCGTTCGCGTAAGCGCTGCTCGGCTTGCAGCTTACGAACGGCAAGGCGGCCAAAAACGTTGGTGATAGCGGTCTTGAAATTGGACCAGGTTGCGATATCGGACGCGTGGTTGTTGTACCACAAGCTCGCAACGCCCGCAAGGTAGAACACCAAGTTTGTCAACTTGCCGTCCTTGTCCCATTTGTTGGGGACGCTCACGCGCTCGTAAATAGCGAGCCAGTCCTCCACGTCAGTGCCATCGGCGCCCGTGAAGATGGGTGGATCTCGGATCCTGGGGACACCGGGACAAGGGGGTGGCATGGGAGGAGGCGTTTGCTGAGAGGCGTCGTGGGACATGGTAGATTGCAGGGTACGTGAGCGTAGTTCCCAGGGCATCAAAGGGGATCGTAGCACTCTCCACCAATTTGTTATGGCGTTTATTAGCAGGCACACAGCGAGTATATACAATGGCGACAGTAACGGCCAAGCACGGACTCCCAGCGCGAGCGGCGTCCTTTTTTGGGTAGACCCACTAGAGAACACTTGAGAGTTTGACCCACTTCAGTGTTCGGCGGCTTCCCTACATTATAAAGAAAGCTAAATCTCCACCGGAGAGCCAAATTTCTTGTAATGCAATAATAGCCGGATCGAATTTGGAAGACAGGTATAACAGATCTGTTATGGCTGAGTGAAGAGATCGGCAATTCTAAAGTATAATTATAAGAGACCCTATGATTTCGTTAAAATGGTTTCGCCACCGACCGATACTGGCTTGCTTCGTCTTCGCCTTCTTCGAGACGGACGACTGGGTGTCTTCATCTTCATCTGCCTCGGTAGTGGGTATGGGCCGCACTCCTCCGTTGTCAGCCACGCCGATAGTGGGTATGGGCCTCTGGGCCGATCCCGGAACTACCGCGTTGTTCGGGTCCAGCAATCTTGCAAGAATACTGTCGCCTTCATCCGAGAACCGCGAACGCGGCATAAACGCTCCTGGCCACCGGGGTGCTCGCCGCATCAGACGAAACTTCGTGCGTTACCCGACTAGTTGCAATGGGTGCAGTGGGTCTGGCCCATTCGCTCCATAGGCCTGCCCACGGGCTCGGCAAAAGGTCAAGATAATTAACAAATTTCGCGCACGATCGACGTTTCCCGATGGTGAATCGCGTCCTGACACTATTAGGGACGGGTTCTCACCATGCGAACGCGATGACAAAGCGAAAAACCTGAACTTTCTGACAATTTCAGCAGGAGCCGATGCGGCGGACCACCGAACAAAAGCACGAGCACTCGTGCTTTTGGTCGGTTGGGCGCAGCATCGGCTCCTACTTAATTCGACTGAAACGCGTGTTTTTCGCAGGTCCCCTGACTCAACCTTCGCAGGAGGTGGCTTTTAAAGGTTCCTGGACTCGATCGACCAGATCGAAATGGGTCGTAAGAGTGTCCTCTTACTATTTTGACCATTTTGTCCTGCGGCCTAGGCGGGGTCAAGAGGTATGCGCCGGCTGTGAGGGTGAGACCCACTATGCCTCCCAATCGACCTGTGCACGAAGCATCACGGTCCGAGACGCCCTCTCCTGCACCGACAGCGAAGATGCCACCTCCCTATCTTGATCATGACGCTGCGGACTTCTCTCCACAAGGGGACGACTTCATGGCCCGTCTACAGGCGCTTACGGAAGGTTTAACGCCGTCGGTGTTCGCGAGCCCGGACTAGGCAGGGAAAGACGACGCAGATGCGGGGACTTCAGTCTCGGAGGCAACGCCACTGCCCGCGGGACTTGCGGGTGACGTCGGCAGTCGCATCCAAAGGCGAGTCCGCGAAATCAAATACGAGCTGTCTCGGTTCCTTTCTGACTCGGTCAACAAGGTTCCGGTACCTGCCCGAAGTTTGTGATGAGCCGGTTCTTCGAGCTGGCGGCCTTCTGCGGGGACCTGCGTGCCGAGGCGGCGACGGAGCGGGGTGCCGCGGTGGCCTTCGGGGCCAACTCGTCGAGACGCGCCAGGAGATGGCCACGCTGCAGGCAAGTGGCATGGGGGCAGGCCGCGCAAGTGCTCCCGTCGGTCTCGCGTGTTCAAACGACGTCGACGTGGGACGCACCCATGGTCCCGGTATACCGGGGATCCCACCCACGGTGCCAGGTGCGGCACGATCGTATGCGGCGGCGCTGGCCGGCAGCGGTCACCGCGCTTTGGCCCAATCTCGTGGTCCCGGCGGGGGGAGTCGGGTGCCTCGGCCCCACGTCGGGATCACGAACACCTGGCGTTCCTGACACCTTCGACGCAAACGACGACGCCGGCACGTGACATACTGCGGCTCCTCAAGACGAACATCGACCAGGCGTCCAAAAGCATCACCGACATCATGCTACGACACACCAGGTACGGTTTGACCGTCTTTTCCAACACAAATGACATTATACAGAACCTCGTTCAGGCGATACAGGAGAGCGCGGTTACGCGCGCTTCCATCTCAGTCCGCGCACCGAACAAGCGCAACCCGCATATCAAAGCATCGTGCTTTTGGTCGGTTGGGCGCAGCATCGGCTTCTACTTATTTCTACGGAAACGCTTGTTTTACGCAGGTCCCCTGACTCAGCCTTCGCAGGAGGTGGATTTTAGAAGTTTCCGGTCTCGATCGACCGGACCCAAACGGGTCGCAAGAGGTTCGTCTTACTATAGTGACCCATTTTTTCCAGCGGCCTAGGCGGGGCCAAGAGGTATGCGCCGGCTCTGAGGGTGAGACCCAATATGCCTCCCAAACGACCGGTGCACAATGTATCACGGTCCGAGACGCCCTCTCCTGCGCCTACGACGAAGACGCCGCCTCCCTATCCCGATCCCGATCCTGACGCTGCGGACTTCTCCCCACAAGGGTACGACTTCATGGCCCGTCTACAGGCGCTTACGGAAGGTTTAGCGTCGTCATTGTTCGCCAGGCAGAGAACGACGACGAAGATGCGGGAACTTCGGTCTCGTGACGGTCAGTGAAGAAGAAGCATCCTTCGCTATTGGCAACGTGGCTAGTAGTCGCGAGTCCTGGCTCACGTTTTACGAGTATGCATGCAATGAAAACTACTGGCACAGCGACGATTATAAGGTGAAAAACATGCGACTATTCCTACCGGACATAGCAAAGAGTTGGTACGAATGGCGTCTCAACGCTCACAGCAACAAACCATGCACAGAGTGGAAAGCAAGCTTTCTGAGCTCCTTCAGCGAGAACAAGGTGTTGCTATGGGACAAAGCAATCACGTTCAAATACAGGTCTGGATCTGCACTCAGCTATTTTTATGAGAAAAGGCGCTTGCTACAGCTGGCAGACTCATCTTTGCCTGAGACGTCTGTGGTTCCGCTTATCATCCATGGTTGAAGTCCGGACCTCCAGAAGCAAATACAAATGCGAAGACCCAAGACGGTCGAAGAACTTCTGCAGGGAATGCGAAACCTCTACCTCCAGGACCTAGGAACGCAACGTCCACCCATGACACCTGCTGCAAGGAATACCGGGGCCATACGAGCTGAGGAACGACGCCCGCTTGCAAGCTGGAGACCTACTGCAACACCCGAATCTTTTGTCAACGCAACATTGTTGTGGGAGGGAACTGAAGAACTTAAGTTCCATAACGGAAAGTTCACAGTCCCAGAAACATTGGTGCCTCAAATTTTGGAGCTCCATCACGACTCCCCGCACTCAGGTGGACATGACGGCTTTTGGAGGACATATCAGAAGATTCGTCAGTGTTTCCTGTGGAAACACATGAAAGAGGACGTTCAATGGTATGCTCAGTCTTGTCATCAATGTCAAGTTCACTAAGTCAAGTACCTTCAGAGAACAGACGAGATGGTTTTGCCTCAACATTCCGACGTACCATTTGAAGTCATTCATCTGGATTTCGCAGAGCTCAAGAAGAAGGCTGCAGGAGTAAGAAGAACGCAGTCTTTCCTAGTGGCAATAGACCAGTGCACAAGAATAGTGGCTGCACAGCCGGGAAGGGAAGACGCAAATAATGTGATCACTCTTTTGAGTCGAGAGATGTTCAAGATTACGAAAATAGTAATATCAGACAATGGGCCAGCGTTTTTCAGTCAGCGTTTGCAAGATTGGGCGAAGGAACGAGAAGTTTTGTTGCGACGCTACGCTCCGTACCATCCTGCAGGAAATGGCATGGCTGAAGGAATCATTCGGGATTTGAAGCAGTTCATTTCAATGTATCCAGGTTTTCAGGGTGGATGGAAGTGCTGCTTGGAGGCAGCTGTCGCTCATCATAATCGGTCGCACACTGCGAGCATCGGCTGTAGCCCATATTTTGCAGCTTTCGGATAGGTACCAGTGCTTCCTGCTGATCAAGAACTTTGCACTGCAGACCGCCTGCAATTGTGAGAAAAACGAAAAACTTCGGAAGCCTACCAGCGATACCGGGAAAGTATGAAGAGGAACTTTGACCGTAGCCACAACACGCGGATACCTCAGATACAACTGAACGATCTGGTGCTAGTCAGAAAAGGCCTTCCCGGCACAAAGCAGGTGTACATGGGATCTTATCGTGTGGTGCAGATCGCAGTGCAACATGGCGTTCTCAAAAGGGTTGGTTACACCAACGATGATGGTGTGCTGGAGTTTGCGACCATTGGAAACGTTTTCATGTATCACCCCAGGAGGGATGAGTCTTCAAAGAGGGGGAGTGTACGTGGACGTTAGGCAGGGCTGGAGGGAGACGAGGAGGAAAAAGAGGTTAGAAATAAAGAAGATGGCTGACACCCCAGCTTAGTACTGTGTATTATTACAAATACCTGTGTGAACTGGCTCAGTTACCGACGCCACTGGAAGCCGGGCTCGTCCCTTCGGATTCTTTCGGATGGTGGTTTGGCTGAGCTTTGGGTGAATTTGACCTGTTGAAACTAGCTGACGTTGCATATTACTTCTTTAAGCAATCGAATCAGTGCTAATGTCTAATTCATCTCCTGGCCAAGGGCACAGCCCTTGGTCAGCCTCCTTGCCTAATGATGAATTGCCATTGGAATACTTTTTCCGCAGTGGTGTTGGCAGCATCCCTGTTGCACTTGTGCCCTCGAGTGGTGAATTTATTAGACTCAACAACCCGAAGGCGATCCAGGTGGAGTTGCAGACCATGACGCTGCACTTTCAGCTGATAAGTGATGTTCGTCAGTTCGGAAGAGGTGGTTTGGTATGCAGATCGTCAGATCCTTTGTGTGTTTCTTACATCCTAAAATGCAAGACATTTGCTTCGGTCCCGGTGAGTGCATTTATCCCGCCTCATTTAGCGAGCACTAAGGGAATCGTACGAGGCGTCGACTCTACATTAACGCCCGCTGAGACTCTGAAAAAGCTGTCTGATGCGGGGGTCATAGCTGTGTACCGATGCAACCGATTAGTTAACAATGAAAAAGTCCCCACTGAGTCGATTATTGCTACCTTTCCTGCACTTCCTGTCCATCTGAATTGAAACTATGGCCGCTCATTTTCATAGTCGAAAGTCTCGCTTCTCGTCCTCTCCAATGTCAAAACTGTTGGCGTTTTGGTCACAGTGCAGGGGGCTGTAAATCAAAATCACGTTGCCGCATCTGTGGCGATACCCACCCATCGAAGGAGTGCAACGCCGAAACCGAAAAGTGCTGCCTCTGTGCAGGAAATCACGCGGCCGATTTTCTGAACTGCACCGCAAGGTCTGATGAAACGCAACTTCTAGAAATCATGGACAGGCGTCGTTGCTCGAGGCGAGAAGCAATAACATTTGTGAAGGAGAGGGCCTTTGTATAAGTCGGAGTCGCGCCGAGGCACGAAAAACTAAGTGAGACGAAGATTCTTAATCTTATTGAGGCTGCAGTAGAAAAGGCGATGTCGAAAGCGCTGGAACACATAGTTAAGAGCGTAAGTGCGTGCATCTCTCAAGTGTTTTGCTCACAGATGACACAGCTGGATTCTGCAGTAGCGGTACCGATGGCCAAGTCGGTACCTTGTGCAGTGGAAGAGATGCCGAATTTAGCCCCACAGCGGCAATCCCGAGAGGAGAAAACCCCAATTTTGTCCGTACCTTCTACGTCGACCCACGCGGAGGATCAGAATGAAATGGACGTATGCCAAGATTTCAGGCGTCAGAAGCGCACTGTATCCCCTTTAAAATTTCCTTGCCCAAACACAAAACCCAAAAAGGGCAGCGAAAATGCCAGTGCACTTATTAAGGAGAGTTTTTTAGAAGCTGCCGTTGCTGAAGTGTTTCGCTCGTAAACATAGATACCTTGAAAGTACTACAGTGAAATTTTAGGTCTTTGATTTCTGCTTCTACTGACTTACTTTGCTTAATTATTCAGTTATATCCGGATATAATCTTATTACAAGAAACCTGGCTTAACCCTGTTAAGAATTATCATTTAAACAATGTTAGAGCATTTTGGTTAGACCATCCATCACTAGGAGGTGGTCTAATTACACTAGTCTCGAATAAATTTTGCCGCACAGCGAGCATTGCTTTTCAGCTTATGTCCACAGACTGTGAAATTTTGGCAATAGACCTCTGTCTGCCAGGGAACCACCCTTCTTCACTTATAAACGCATATTTTCCAACAGGTTTGCATAATACTCAACAATTAGATACTGCCTTAGCTAATTGCGAGAATGATTTTCTTCTGACTGGTGATTTCAAGTAACATCATGTTTCATGGGGATTTCGAAGAGACCCTTCTGGTATCTTCTGTGGGATTGGATGATTAATAAAAACCTTACCTACCTAAACGATAGACAGCCTACGTTTATTCGCGGACGGACACGATCGGTATTAGATCTCACATTTTGCAGCCCAAGTGTTTCAATAAAGTCTTGAAAAACAATTGATTTCTCTTCAAACAGTGATCATCTTCCTGTATACTTTAAAATCTCATGTGCTGTGAAATCTATTGAAAGGACAGAGAAAACATTGATCAATTACAAAAAATTTAAAAACTGCTTGCGTTCCAACATTAGGGCAGTGTCCAGTGGTCAAAATGAAAACCTCGGCAGAAATCTCTGTTCTGCTTTAAAAATCTCCAAGAACACTTCAGAATTTGTAATTGCTTCGCCGTCATCCAAAAGTGCCCAACCTAGTAGATGGTGGAATAATGAGTGCACACGAGATTATAGAAGAAGAAAAGCTGCATGGAAAAGACTTATATGTAATCAGAGTCCAAAAAAATGGAAGGATTATCAGTTCCTTGCGGCAACATTTACACACTGTATCGCGAGCGAAAGAGCAATATGACCAAGAAAATTTCGAGTACCTGTCTAAATCAAATAAAAAACGTGCTTTATTCAATTTCCTTCGTGGTAGAAAGAAGACCCCTATACCAGGAAACGTTGACTCATAGTTCACATCTCACAGGAACTACAGGAATCATTGAATCAGTTGGCTAAAGAATTAGAAAACAGGTTCTCAACGCATCTTCCTAATTCGGCTTACACAACAACCATCTACGACTACACAGAAATATCGACTTCCGAATTAAATCAGGCTATGGAAAGATTGCCAAATGCAGCACCAGGCCCCGATGGAATAACAAATACAATGCTAAAAATACTTCACAGGGAATATCCGAATGATCTGTTATGTCTCGTCAATCATTCCCTTAGAAGAGCATGGATCCCTTCTGAATGGAGGATTGCGAAAATTATACCATTGCTTAAGGAACAGGGGGCAGGCTATAACTTAGACAACATACGAGCGATAGCCATAACATCTAATGTAGTAAAACTTATTGAAAGGGTACTTCATGGTCGCATAATTAGGTTTATTAACGAGAAACAACTGTTGAGTTCTTCCCAAATTGGCTTTAGACCTGGATATTCCATATGGCATGCACATGTAGATCTGGAAAGTCGTATTCATATTGCCCATCACAAAAAGCACTTTGCGGCTTTAGTAACGTTAGACATATGCAAAGCATATGATATATGATAGTGTAGAGTATTCTATCTTGACTAATCAGTTATGGAGTCATGGACTTCCACTTTATCTAGTAGCATGGGTGACGAAATTTTTAAGTACAAGAGAATTCTATTGTTATCAAGGTGGTTTGTCTTCCTGTAAGCACAAGCGAACCCGAGGTGTACCTCAGGGGTCAGTAATTTCCCCGGTTTTATTCAACATATTGCTTAGTACTATCCCCGTTCATCCAGATGTGAAAACCTATGTTTATGCCGATGACATTGCTTTCTTTGCTATGGCACATGACTTCCACTGTCTCTACACCAGCTTGCAAGCATATCTTAATGAAATAGAACATTTGCTGGATGGATTGATGTTTAACCTGAATACCGGTAAATGTGCTATTCTCGTTTTTTCAATCAAAGATCCCGTGCACATATCTATTAATTATTATGATATTACACATCGATTCACTCTGCAACAACTGATCTAACATATTTGGCATCGAAATTTTCTCCAGATATTATTGCACTACAATACACTTGGCTTTCAATGCATCAGTCTTTTCAATTAAATAGATTCAGATCTTTCCGTCTAGACCGTCCGTCGAAAGGTGGACCTTTGGCATTTTTATTAGTAATAGAATAAGTCTCAAAGCTAAAATTGCGTATTAGCTCATGTCACCTGACAGTGAAATTCTCGCCTTAGAAATAGCCTTACCAGGCTGCATGCCTTTTTTGGTGGTGAATGCATACTTTCCTAAAGGTGTAGTAGATACTCGATGTTTAGACGCTGCAGTCACTTCTAGTTATCAAAATAAAATTATAATCGGCGATTTCAATTCTCATCATACGTGCGGGCGGTTTCCGAACTGATCTATGCGGTGAGAGATTGTGGGAGTGGACAGCGGATAATAACTTGTGTTGCCTGAATTCAAGAACCCCCTTTACATTAGTGATAGGTCTCGTTCAGCCTTAGATTCAAGCTTTGTGAGTTCATCACTCACTAGTTTGTCGTGGAGTGCGTGTGATTGTGCAACTAACAGCGATCGTTTGCCTATATTATTCGAGATTGCTTGCCAAGTTATAATTTCAGGCTCTCAGACTCGAGTGTTTAATAATTACACCAAATTTAGCAAAGATTTAGAATCTGCTTTATCAACTCATTCTGAAGAGCAAGAAGATACCAAAGCCATGAGACTAAGTGCACTGATCAAAAGAACATTTAAAAATGCGGAATTCATTGTGGAATCCGCAAAGAGCCCAACCCATAGTCCGTGATGAAACTCGGACTGTGCCCGGGATTTCCGACGAAGAAAGTCAGCTTGGAAAAAACTTATGTATAACCAGTGCCCCCAAAACTTGTCTGATTACAAGTATCACGCTGCAAGTTTTAAACGCACAGTCTCTTTAGCTAAGGAACAATATGATGGAAAATATTATGATCACCTTTCAAAAGCTTGTAACAAAAAGGCGCTGTTCATGTGCATGAGATCACGTAAATTGATGCCATCTTCAAATATTATAGGGTTTGAGAGGATGTCCTTGGAAGAAACAAAGAAATCCTTAGAAACCTTGGCTAAAAGGCTGGAGTGTATATTTACATCAACTAAGCCTTACGATCCACAAAAACCAGCGTTAACGTTTGAAGTTACTGAAGTTACAAAGGAAGAGTTAGCACAAGTGATACCAGTTTTGCCTTCGTCAGCTCCTGGTCGAGATGGAATCACAGCTGCTATGATAAAAATATTATTCAAATTATCACCATTTGACCTACTAAACACTGTAAATTATTCGTTAAAATGTGCCTGGATTCCGTATGAGTGCAAATTAGCTAAAATAGTGCCGATACAAAAAAGACAAGAATTCGGATATGTCATAGGAAACATTCGACCCATTTCTCTTACATCTAATATGGTGAAGCTCATCGAAAGAGTGCTCAATAAAAGAATTCTAATATGGATGGAGGAAAATTCGATATTAAACCCAAATCAAATTGGCTTCAGAAATGATTGTTCAATCTGGTGTGCACACGCAGAATTAGAAAGCCGCATTCAACTTGCTCGCAAAAAGAAGACAACATGCGGCATTAGTGACATTGGATATAGCTAAGGCATACGATAGTGTATAACATTCAGTTTTATTAGACATATTAGAAAGCCACAATCTCCCAAAATATATATTGGCGTGGGTGAGGGAATTTTTGAGAGGAAGAGAGTTCTATTGTTTTTAGGATGGTTGCACATCGTCAGAGTGCAAACAAACACGCGGTGTCCCCCAAGGCGCTGTATTATCACCAGTTCTATTTAACATCTTAATGAGCACTATACCGCATTGCCAGGACGTGAAGGTGTTTGTATATGCTGATGATATTGCATTTTTCACGGCACATAGTGACATATATTCTTTATATCAAAAGCTACAGATATATGTCAGTATGCTGGACAGATGACAAGATGCAGTTTGCATGACCTTAAATGTAAATAAGCGTGCAGTATTGATACTCCCGTTATCCGATCCCATCTCAATTTCAATATGTTATAAACAAGAGCCCATTCCGCAGGTGGAATCTCTTAAATATTTGGGAGTAGTTTATAATGCCAAACTAAACTGAACTCTCCACATAAAAAGCATGGCATCTAAAGCACAACGCGCCTTAGGGATTCTTCGTAGACTGAGCAGCCGCCGATATGGTCTACGCAGAAGCACAATGGTGATGATCTATAAATTGTATATGTGACCAATCCTAGAATTTGGGTGCGTATTGTTCTCAGGTGGCCCTGCTTATAAAATAAAGCCTCTGGTTATGCTGGAACGAGAAGCCTTGAGATTGTGTCTAGGACTTCCGAGGTTTGTAACAAACAATGTTTTGTATCAGGAAGCACGAGAACCTACGTTGCCTTGCCGTTTTCTTATCCTAACAGTTCAGACGTTTCTGAAATTTTATAGCTATGCGCCGAGACGATCTGAATATGATTTTATGAATCACCCAGACACCTTTTTTTTGGCCATTGGCCACGGTTTGGAACACCTCAAATTGCTTTTGTCCAGAAACAACTAGATAGGTTAAATGTAAAAATTCGAGATGTGATTGCGGCGCAAGTTACCAATCAAATTCTTAAGATAGAATTCGATAAGATTTTTCCCTCTACGCCCAAATTACAATCCTATAGGGTCTTAAATAGCCGACTGCAGGATTATCTTGCACACGCAGAAACGAATAATATTATAGCCACAGATGCTTCAGTAATGGATGAAAAGACAGGTGTGGGTATATACTCCCATTCGCTTGACTGGTCTTTTTCATTAAGATTACCGGATTTCACCCCAGTGTTTTTGAAGCTGAACTGTTGGCAATAGTTCTAGCGCTGCGAAAGCTACCTTTGAATGCCGCTGATGCGATCATAATCACGGATTCCCTGTCAGTATGTACGTCGATTACGGCATCAACAAAATCGATGGCCTGAAAGACGCTCCTTATGCTAGTTCCTCCTCAACTGCAGCTACTGAAATTAGTATGGGTACCCGGTCATTGCGGCTTAGAAGTAAATGAAATTGCCGACTCTCTAGCACGAGCAGCATTGGAAGGGCCAGTACTATCAGTCCTTCCCGAAGTGGCCACTATAACTGCGACAAGATACAGAAAGCTTGTGCTTAGTGCAGACGCTATGGAAGCAATATTGTCAGCACCAGAATTTACTCACTTAAGATTTCCATGGAAAAGTCATTGGTGTCCTACAAGACAGTTGAAAACCATAATAACCAGATTTCGATGTCGTGTCCCCCCGTTAAATTTCTATTCACATAGGGCTGGTCTGGCGATATCACCACTATGCAACTTTTGTTCAGAATCCGAAACAATAGAGCACTATTTTTTATTATGTCGCCCATACAAATTGCTCAGGAAAACATCCTTAGTCCTCCCATTCGCTAGCCTGGGGCTGAATTTCACTATAGAAAACATACTTTCCTATGGTGCTTACAATCTGGGCTTCAGCCACGAGAACGTTTTCTATGCAGTTTGCAAGTACCCTAATGAAAGTAAAAGAATTAAGCTTTTAATTGCGTGATTACTATTCGTGCAAAAAAACTTCCAGCGAACACAAGAGCATTGTTTAACCATGCTGATTCTTATTCAAGATAATGAATAATTGTCTTATCTGAACGAGTGACAAACAACAATTGCACTCCTTTCATTCTGCCTAGGGTGTCTTTTCTTTTTTCTGGTGGGTGGTTTCGATATTTAAAAAAATCTTTTTGAATTAAGTCATCGATTCTTGGCTGATCCCCCTGAGTGGGTACGAGCCATGGCATTGGAATCATCATCATCATCTTCTTCTTCGGTCTCGTGGGCAACGGCATTGAAAAGCTGAGTTATTCGCTGGTGGTTCCGTTACGGAGAGAAAAAGGTCGACTTGTGCCCCCTGGCCGCCGTGGCTGAGGCAGCGCTGCTTTTACCCGAATCTGCCTTCTAGTACCCGTTGGTTTGGTAAGACCTGTCCATGGGGTGTCGATTGTCTGTCGTGCGGCAGTGTTCTGTGGAGTTTCAATTTCAATTTTTTCTGCTCTACTCTCTGACCAGATTGTACTGTGAGTACCTAATGTCATTTTCCTCCACTGGCCAGAGGTCTTACCTCGGAACGGCTTCTCTTCCCACTAATGACATGCCCATTGAGGTCTTTTTGCGCAGTGGTATCCATAGCGTTCCTGTTTCCCTAGTACCGACCAATGGGGGACTTATTCGTATCAAGAATCCGAAGGTTATTCAGGAAGAGCTGAGAAAAGCGACTCCACTCTACCAGAATATTACCGATGTCGGACAATTTGGCAGGGGCGGCATTTTGTGCTGCTCTCCGGACCAGGCCTGCATTTCTGACCTTTTAAAGTGCACCGCGTCTGCATCTCAACCAGTGAGCCCATTTATTCCTGCTCATCTCGCTTGCATGAAAGCCTAGTCCATGGTGTTGACTCGAGCCTGTGCGCCTCAGAGGTCCTAGAAATGTTTTCAGCTGCAGGCACCACATCAGTGTACCGATGCTCACGAGTCGTAGAAAAACATAGTCCCCACAGAGTCGGTCATTGTAACACTTGCAGGCGTACACAGACCAACAGAGATTAAGGCATGGCCTTAAATTTATTCAGTTGAGGCTCTCGCTCCCCGCCCGCTTCAATGCATCCAGTGCTGGCGGTATGGTCATACCGTTAAGGAGTGCAAATCGTCTCCTCGATGCCGCATATGCGGAGAAGAGCATGACCCAAAAACGTCTTTCTCGCATAATAAACGATTCTGTCTTTGCCAAGGAGCTCACCCTGCTGATCATTCAAACTGCCCGGCTAGGGATCAAGAGCTCGAAATTTTAGAGATAATAGAAAGGAAGCGATGCTCACGCCGTGATGCTGGAGCCACAGTATTAGATAGATCGTGCGGGCACGCGGAAGCTCCTGCTTGACATTCTAAAGCTATGGAAACCTCTATAAGAGAAGTCGTGGCAAATGCTGTCGAAAAGGTCATGTTTAAAGCACTGAACGCCCTGTTTTCTACCCTGTCAGAAAATATCGGGCAAGCTTTGACAACTCAGATGAGTCACATCTTACATAGTGCAGTAGACCCTACAACCGATACAGGTATCGCGCTTACCCACGAAGGCATAGATGAAACCACGCCAGAAACTGCGTCTGGTACAGAAACTGTGTTGGAGTACACTGATACTCTTCCATCTCCTTGCGAACAGCACGATGGTAGTGGTTCCGAGACCACTTCACAAACTGTTGAAGATATGCATTTGGACAATAGAGCCACAAAACGCCGGGCTTCCCCTTATTCACCGAAATCTATCATCCTCCATGACTTGAAGTCAAAAGAGTGCCAGGACAACAGTCCGCTCACGAAGGATGATTTCTTAAAGGACAACATCATTCAGAAGGCCGTTGTGGCCTCTGGGATACCTTCAACATAGGGTCATTGAAAGTGCTTCAGTGGAATTGTCGCTCAATTCTCGCTGCAGCAACTGATCTTTTACATCTTTGTACTTAATTTTCTCCTGAAATAATTATATTACAAGAAACATGGTTATCTACGGAATAAAAGTTTTATTCTTAGACGCTATAACTGCTTTCGTGTAGATCGCCGTACATGTAGAGGGTGGTTAGCGATTTTCATCTCCACGAGAGTTGCCCATACAGCGAAGATAGCATATCAGTTTACATTGACAGAGTGTAAAATTTTAGCGATAGATATATCTGTTTCTGGTTGTACATCACTTTCAATAATCACTGCTTATTTCCCCACAGGTGTTGTCAATACTAGTTTATTAGGTTCTGCAGTAGCCACGTGTAAAAAGAATATAATCATCGCAGAAGATTTCAATTCACACCACATAACATGGGGTTATAGATCCGATGCCAGTGGAAAGCGGTTATTAGAATGGGCCATTCTAAATGGCGTTCAATGCGTGAATTACAGATCCCCCACCTATATATCTGGCCTATCACGTTCTGCAATAGACCTGACTTTTTCTATCTCAGGTTGTATCATTTCGTCCTGGTCCACCATCACAGCAGCCACAAACAGTCATCACCTTCCAATATTCTTTGAAATAATACGCCCATTTACTTGAACAAATTAATATATCCGAAATTACGGTAATTACACCAAATTTAGAGATAAATTACGATTAGGCTTAAATGAACAGGCAGGTCAAAGCGAGCAGACAAAGGCCCTCAATTTATGTCAGCTATTAGGTGCCACTATGAATAAATCTAAATTCAGTAAACAGTCAACTACCAGTACTATTCATTCACCATGGTGGAGCACTGACTGTTATCGCGATTATAGGCGACCAAAGGCAGCTTCGAGGAAACTAATCTACAACCAGTGTCTATGTAACTGTAAATACTATAAATATGTTGCTGCTGTATTCAGACAAACGATTGAGAGAGCAAAAGAAGAGTACAAATCTCTACATTACAGTTATACGTCGGAGACAAAAAATAAGAAAGCCCTTTTTAGATTCTTACGATACAGAAAAATTATTCCGACACCAATATATCTCGAATCAAATTGTTTATCACCTGCAGAATTGTCGCAGTCATTGAAAACGATCGGGAAATACTTAGAAGATCGCTTTACATCGGTACTACCCCACCCTTTGCCGGACTTAGAAAAACCTAATGAATACAATGCAACAACACTATAAGAAATATCAGAGATAGCACAATCTCTACCAGCTTCATGTCCAGGTCCTGATAACATAACAACAGCGATGATAAAAATTATGTTTCATTTGTCTCCCAGCGATCTCGTTAACTTTATAAATTTTTCTATAGAAAATGTCTGGGTGCATCCTGACTGGAATGTTGCTAAAGTAACACCACTACTTAAAAAACAGGGAGCTGGTTACGCTATAGACAGCATTACGCCAATTACCCTCACTTCTAATCTTGCTAAGCTAATAGAACGGGTTCTAAATCGACATCTTGAAAAATTGATAGAGCAAAACAATGTATTAAGTGAATCTCAAACTGGATTTAGACCTGGCTGCTCCATATTATGTGCGCATATTGACCTGAAAGCTAGAATTAAACTTCCTCGGCACAGAAAGCAATACGCCACTCTTGTCACTTTAGATATTGCTAAGGCCTACGACAGTGTGGAGCACGCCATCTTGATTAGTAGACTTCGAAGTGTTAACGTTTTCGAGTATATAATTTCATGGATTCAATTTTTTTAAATGAACGCACATTTTATTGTTCGCAGAATGGGCTATATTGACAACATTACAAACAGACAAGGAGGTCCCTCAGGGATCCGTTCTTGCGCCCATTTTATTCAATATATTATTAAGCTCTATCCCTAACCATTATTAAATGCAAGTATATGTATACGCACACGATATAGCCTTCTTTTCAGCTTCGAATGACATACACTCGTTGTAGAACATTTACAATCATTTTAAATGCTAATAAAGTATGGCTTAGTAACCTGCACTTGTCCCTTATTGTTAAGAAAAGTGCTCTTCTTACATTTCCATTGAGTTCTACTGTCAGAATAGCATTGATGTACAGACAAGACTTCATTCCACAGGTAGACTCATTAAAATGTTTGGGTAAAATATACACTTCAAATCTTAATTGGGCTTTACATATTGAGTATACCGCGTCTAAGGGATTACGTGCCATTGAGTTCCTCAAGCGCATCAGCAATGGTCGAATTGCAATGCGTAGAAGAGCTTTGTTGATGTGTCCGCCCAATATTAGATTTTGGCTGGTGTAGTTCTGTGAAGGACCCACTCATAAATTACTTCCGCTTCTTTCTATAGAGCGTGAGGCATTGCGCCCATGTTTAGGCCTCCCTAAGTTTGTCACTACTAATGATCTTTATCATGAAGCATATCTGCCCTCTCTACGAAGCAGGTTTCGCATACTGACTGTTCAAACATTTATGAACATCTACGCCTCCCCACAGAGACGCTCGCAATATGTATTTATAAGAGAGCCTTCCATATTTTTTTATTGTGAGTGGTCTCGGCTACGTCGACCTCAAATAGTTTATGTACAAGAACTCTTACACCCATTAGGGGTAAACATTCGTGGTATGAGTTTCTCAGAGGTACAGAATCCTACAGTCAGAATAGAGTTTGACAATATATTTAAAAAAATGCTAAACTTTTGCCGATAAAATATTTAAATGGGTTGCTCGGAGACCATCTCAATAGCCTACAAATAAATTCAGTTATAGCCACAGATGCTTCCGTTGATGCCGAGAAAGCAGGAGTGGGCATCTACTAAACAGCATTAGGTTGGTCTTATTCACTGCGACTGCCAGAATTTACGCCAATATTCCAGGCAGAATTAATGGAAGTAATTCTGGTCATACGCAAGCTATCAACATATATCTCTGCGGCTGTTATACCAACTGATTCTTTGTCAGTTTACACGGCTCTGACAGCAACAAAAACATCGCCTTGTTTATTAGAATTCCATACGTATATACCCAGTAGCTTTCGTGTTATCCAACTGGTTTGGGTGCCAGGTCACTCTGGACTAATACTAAATGAAGCGGCGAACACACTGGCGGCAGAATCAATTCAGGGCCCCATCCTCAATATTCTAAGACCCTGCTGCCTATATACAATCACGCCATTTTGAAATTTCTGTATACGCCAGGACCACACAAACTCTTCTGTTCTAAATGGCACAGATTTTCAGCACCTTAAGTTTCATTGGTACAGCGCTTGGTGTGCAACAAGACAATTCGAAGTGACATTCACTAAATTGCGATGCAGGATTCCACCTTTAAAGTTTTACTTATACAGACCTGGTTTTGTTCCTTCCCCTCTTTGTCACTATTGTACACAAACAGAAACTATAGAGCGCCTTTTCACAGAATGCCACAGGTATCAAAATTTAAGGAAAAAATTTCTAATACCAGCTTTCTAAAAACACAGGCTTGAGCTGTCTGAAACGGTACTACTCTCCCTAGGGGCTTCGGAAATAGGTCATTGAAACAGGGACATATATGAAGCCATATATACCTTTATAAAAGAATCAAACTGGCTACCATGCTAATCTCATAAGTACATACTCATTACTTATTTTCGTCTTTAGTCTATTTCATATATTCTACTGTATTTAATTTATATTGTATCCCACTGCCGTGCGATTCACGGCCGATCCCCCATGGTGGATTGAGCCATTCCCCTTGGGACCAACCAACCAACCAAGTTCCCGCGGGACTTGCGGGTGACGTCGGCAGTAGCATTCGAAGGTGAGTCTGCGAAATCGAATACGAGCTGTCTCGGTTCCTTTTAGACTCGGTCAACAAGGTTCCGGTACCTGCCTTAAGCTTTGTGATAAGCCGGTTCTTCGAGCTGGCGGCCTTCTGAGGGGACCTGCGTGCCGAGGCGGCGACGGAGCGGGGTGCCGCGGTGGCCTTAGGGGCCAACTCATTGAGACGCGCCAGGAGATGGCCATGCTGCAGGCGAGTAGCATGGGGGCAGGCCGCGCAGGTGCTCCCGCCGGTCTCGTGTGTTCGAGCGACGTCGACGTGGGACGCACCCATGGTCCCACTTTACCGGGGATCCCGCCCACGGTGCCAGGTGCGGCACGATCGTATGCGGCGGCGCTGGCCGGCAGCGGTCCCCGCGCTTTGGCCCAATCTCGTGGTCCCGGCGTGGGGGAGTCGGGAGCATCGGTCCCACGTCGGGATCATGAACACGCGGCGTTCCTGACACCTTCGGCGCAAACGACGACGAAGGCACGTGACGTACTGCGGCTACTTAAGACAAACATCGACCCGGCGTCCAAGGGCATCACCGACATCGTGCTACGATACACCAGGTACGGTCTGACCGTCTTTTCCAACACATATGACACTATACAGAACCTCGTTCAGGCGATACAGGAAAACGCGGCGGTGCGCGCTTCCATTTTAGTTCGCGTACCGAACAAGCGCCACCTGCATATCAGGTTCTCGGGAGACGACCCAGACGTCAACCAGGACAGGTTTTTTTAATATATTGAAAGAGTGGAATGCAGGTCTGGAGATAGATGAGGAGCGGTGCAAGGTGCCAAAGGCGTTCCGCGAGAGGTCGGGAACTAATGCATATATTCGTGAAGTCGACCCCGAGTGTTTTAAGGCCCTCATGTCGCGGCCCCGTCCCTCACTCGTGTGGACAGTGTTACAGGTGTCCGAGGACCTTAACCTTCCCACGTGCACGTACAGCGCGACGTACGGGCATGGCCGCAGCTCGTGTGCCTACAAAACCGAAGAATCGCGGGCGACATGCATGAAGTGCGGGGTAGCCACCAGGCAGTTGGCAGCACGGTGCGCATGGGGTATGGAGCAATATTGACGCAAGTTAGGCTGGCAACTACAGTAGCCAGCCTCTGATGAGGACAACGAAGTAGTTATGTGTGCGCGTGCTCTGGTGTTCGCGTTTCTGGCCCTTGGGTTGCGAAAGTAAACGCCCTATTTTGTACCTTCGTGCCTGTGTCTTTGTGACATTTTCTGGTGGAGGTGCTGGGTACGGTAGATGATACGGTCCCCTGAGAGCACCCCTGATGCAAGTCCATCGAGTATCTCAGCCGAGCTTACCCCTGTGCACGTACGTTCCAGCCGTCGTCTCCAGGGACTCGAGCCACAGCGTGGTTTGCTGCCTGAACATCAGAGGACTATGAATCAAACACCGCCTAACGTCACCGCGCCAGCACCAGCGCACGTGGTTATCAACCAGCCCAAGACGCCGAAGACATTTCATGGAGCAGCTTTTGAAGATGCCGACGACTGGCTCGAGCATTTCAACCGGGTCGCCGTCATCAACGATTGGACCCCAGAGCGTAAGCTACGCTATGTGTACTGCTTCCTGGAGGACTCCGCGAAAACGTGGTTTGAGAACCATGAAGCAGCGCTTACGTCATGGGATGAGTTTCAACGGCAGTTCCTCAAGGCATTTGCCCGAGAGGACAGGAAAGAGACAGTGGAGCGTGCTATAGAGGCAAGGATTCAAGGCCCTAACGAAAGGGTGACGACCTACGTAGAGGACATGGATCGGCTTTTCAAGCGTGCGGAGCCCTCTATGTCCGAATCCAAGAAAGTTCGCCACCTAATGCGTGGTGTTAAAGAAGAGATTTTTGCCGACCTGATTCGAAACCCGCCTGTGACACTTGCGGAGTTTCATGAGGAAGCCACTGCCATGGAGAGGGCCCTTCAACAGCGTGCCAGGCAGTATAACGGTGGTGTAAACCCAAGTGAGGTCACTTCTGTCACTCTCGTTAATGACACCAGGGCGTTGCGAGAGCTTATCAGAGCTCTCTTTAAGGAAGAGCTACAAAAGATGCAGGTGACTGCTTCACCTGCAGAGCAGCTCTCCATTGCGGAGATGGTACGCGCCGAGCTACGGCAAGCCGTTCACGCTCCCCAACCATCCGAGGCACCACAACAGAGGCACTGCGTCGAGATGAGCTACGCGGAAGCAGTGCGACGTCCTCCATCGTGCAGTTCAACCAGCGTATTTTACCCCAATGAGCGACACGCTCAGCAAATGGAGGTTGGCTTCCACCCTCGCAGCTCACCGTTGATCGCCGAAGCAAGACCAAGAAAGAGTGACATCTGGCGTATACCCGACCACAGGCCCCTTTGTTTCCACTGCGGGGAAGCCGGACACGTCTACCGAACATGTCTATACCGTCGTGTGGGTCTCCGTGTATTTTAGCCTAATGCCCCTCGTCCACGACCTGGCGAGCGACCACAGGAAATAGAGAGTTTCATCTCGAATCGTCGCAGTATCGAACATCGGTCACAAGAGCCTCGCTCGTCGTCGCCTGCTCGCTACAGGTCACCGAGCCCAGCCTATTCACGCGGCGCTCCAAGACGCCGTTCACCCAGTTCTGCAAGTCGGGAAAACTGAGTTCAGCGACCTCCGGAGGTGAGGCCGCTGACGCTGACTCTACGGAAGATCCTCCACTACGACGACAGCGACAGCAGCAAAAAGATCTACAGACGCAGTCAAACGGGATGCGAAGAGTGGTGACATCAAACATTGTGGTAACTGTGGACGACGAAGAAGTAATGGCGCTAATTGACACTGGAGCAGACACTTCCGTTATGAGCATGGGTCTTGCCTGCAGGCTGAAGAAGGTTTTTACCCGGTGGGCTGGGTCGCAGATACGTACGGCAGGAGGCCATCTTCTTACTCCGGTAGGGCGGTGCACAGCGCGAGTCAGTATTCACGGATTTACGTATCTCGGAGATTTTGTAATACTGCCGAGTTGCTCGAGGGACCTAATTCTCGGAATGGACTTTCTGCGTGATAATGGAGCCGTGATAGATTTGCAACAGTCGCAAGTGACGTTGGCACGCGTTTTAGCGCGCAACCCTCACGGCAGTTACGTCAATGCTTTGAGAATTGTTGACGATGACGTCACGTTACCGCCGAAGAGTAGCGTGTTTACCTTGGTAGCCTGGGACGTTTTTGACGAATTCAACGACTATGAAGGTATTGCTGAGGCAAATATCCCGCTGCTGCTCAAACGAAACATATGCATAGCCCGATGCCTTGTTCGGTTAAAGAATAAACGCTCTCGAGTTCTGCTGACCAACTTCAGCAATGAGTTTCAGCACGTTCCTAGAGGGACTACTGTCGCTTTCCTCAGTGAAATCGCCGACTTTTTCGATATCGGCACATTGGATACGACTTCACCGCATGCAAAAGCTTGTGCTGACCTGGGAAGCTGCATTCACGTTAATCCAGACTTGCCAGATTCACGAAAACAGCGGCTGCTAAACCTTGTGAGGGAATTCTCGGACTGCTTCTCCACAGCATCGAAAGTTCAGCGTACCACCGTTACAAAACACCGCATTGTTACCGAGGAGTCGGCGCCGCCTCTTCGCCAACATCCATACCGTGTGTCCCCGAAGGAAAGACAAGTGATTAAGCGTCAAGTTCAAGAAATGCTGAATGATCACGTCATCCAACCCTCGACAAGTCTGTGGGCGTCACCTGTTGTCTTAGTAAAGAAAAAAGACAACACACTACGCTTCTGCGTCGACTATCGACGGCTTAACAAAGTCACGAAACGCGACGTTTACCCCCTGCCACGGATTGATGACGCTTTAGACCGTCTACGCCACGCCCAGTTCTTCACATCACTAGATCTCAAATCAGGGTACTGGCAAATTGAAGTTGACGAGGGCGACCGTGAGAAAACCGCGTTCGTGTCGCCTGACAGGCTTTACGAATTTAAAGTGCTGCCTTTCGGTCTCTGTTCCGCTCCCACCAGGTTTCAACGCATGATGGATACTGTACTAGCTGGACTAAAGTGGCAGACGTGTCTTGCATACTTGGATAATGTCGTTATGTTTTCAACCACATTTGACGAGCATCTTTCAAGGCTAAAAAGTGTCCTCGCTGCAATAAGGAGAGCGAACCTTACCATCAAGCCCGAAAAGTTCTACTTCGGCTATCAGCCACTCAAGTTTCTCGGCCACGTGGTTAGCCCGGGGGGTGTTCGACCAGATCCGGAGAAGTTGGCTGCCGTTGCCGATTTCCCTCGTCCTGGAGACAAAAAGGCTGTTCAGCGATTCCTCGGACTCTGTGCGTACTACCGCCGTTTTGTGGAAGGATTTTCGAAAATTGCGGAACCTCTTACAAGACTGAGGGCCAAACCACATAAGCGCGAAAATGCACGCGACAGCGACGAGCAACGCTATGAGCGACGAAACAGGGCGTTCGCGCGACGTGTCGCGTGCTCGTTTTCGCGCGATCGCTCGGTTCTCCCGATTTAGAAACCGTTGCTCATCGCCCGGAAGTGCTGGGCTCAAGCAGCCAATAGTCAAAAACCAGAAAAGACAAAGACTACGTAGGTGCACGTGACCTGCCCGAGTCACGTATGCGCAACAAGAAATAACGCAATGTTTATTACGCATGTGCATATAAGATGTGCTGCAAGGCAATAATAAACACTTTCCGTTTCATTACACAACAATATATCTTACTTTTAAATTGCATACCGCTCGCTACGCGGTTTTCTTGGTGCGAGTAGACGGCCTCATGCCAGCAACAGTCAAGTTTGCTCACCGAAGCCGTCGCGTGAATGAGGTTTGCCTGCGCTAGCGACTGATCGCGCGAAGATGATCTACGTCGCGTCGCTCGTCACTGTCGCGTGCATTTTCGTGCTTATGTGGTTTGGCCTTGACATGGCCAGATGTACCTTTTGTATGGACGGAAGAACAACAACAAGCCTTCGTAGAGCTGCGCAATCGACTGCAGACAGCTCCAGTGCTGGCACATTTCGACGACACTGCCGACACCGAGATCCACACAGACGCCAGCAACGTGGGAATCAGAGCCATTCTAGTTCAATGGCTGAACGGCGCAGAGCGTGTGATCGCTTACGCGAGCCGCAGTCTCACAAAAGCAGAGGCTAATTACTCTACCACCGAAAAAGAGTGCCTAGCAGTCGTTTGGGCCATTAGCAAGTTTCGACCCTACCTATACGGCCGGCCATTTTGAGCGGTCAGTGACCACCATTCGCTCTGTTGGCTTGCCAATTCACGGGATCCATCAGGCCGCCTCACCCGCTGGAGCCTCCGCCTTCAAGAGTACGACATCACGGTGGTCTACTGATCAGGACATAAGCATACAGATGCTGACTGCCTGTCTCGTGCTCCTATTTCCCCGATGTCATCTGACATTGAACAAGATTTACCGTTTCTTGGCCTCGTCAATGTGGTGCGGATGACTGAACTTCAACATGAGGACACTGAGCTACTTCCTGTCATCCAGCATCTTCAAGGAGAAGACGTCATCGTCCCACGCCGACTCTCGCGTGGTTTGACTACGTATTGCCTGCGGAACAATGTTCTCTACAACAGAAATCTTGAGAGCAGCCAGGAAACTTTCCTCCTCGCCGTTCCAATGGCACTGCGTGAGGAAGTTTTGCAGGCGTGCCACGACGATCCTTCGGCCGGTCACTTAGGCTTTGCTAAGACATTGGCGCGCATCCGACAGAAGTACTACTGGCCACAGCTGTATTCGTCCGTTCAGCGCTATGTCCGCACCTGCCGTGACTGTCAGAGGCGCAAAGTTCCACCCGCATAGCCCACCGGTTTCCTCCAACCTTTAGATCCACCTCGAGCACCATTTCAGCAAGTAGGAATGGATCTTCTTGGTCCCTTCCCTACGTCATCCTCAGAAAATAAGTGGATAATTGTCGCGACCGACTATATGACTCGCTATGCAGAAACCAAAGCTGTGCCTAAGGGATCTGCAGTTGAAGTCGCCAGATTCTTTGTCCACGACATTTTTTTGCGCCATGGTGCACCTGCTGTTCTCATAACCGATCGCGGAGCAGCATTTACGGCAGAGTTATTGCAACAAGTCACCAAGCTGACGCACACCAACCACCGGAAAACAACAGCTTATCATCCCCAAACGAACGGCTTGACGGAGAGGTTAAACAAAACATTGGCCGAGATGCTATCTATGTATGTTGATGTAGAGCACAAAACGTGGGATGAAATTTTGCCGCACGCCACGTTTGCTTATAACACCGCTGTGCAAGAGACCACAGACCTAACTCCATTCGAGCTTGTTTATGGCCGTCGCGTCACAACACCGTTAGACGCTATGCTCCCCGTAGACCAGGACAACAGCGGATATGACAGCGTTGACGACTTCGTTGAGAAAGCCGAGGGAGCCCGCCAGCTTGCACGGAACCGCATTCGCGCGCAGCAAGACATCGACGCTCGCCGTTACAACCAAGGCCGAAGGAGCGTCCACTATCAACCAGGTGACTATGTATGGGTGTGGACACCAGTTCGACATCGTGGGCTTTCGGAGAAGGTATTGCGGCGCTACTTTGGCCCTAACGAAGTTGTGCGCTGCCTCAGTGACGTGAATTACGAGGTAGTTCTTCAAAGCTCCGACACCAGTTTAAACCGAACACGTCCACGTCCAGAAATAGTCCATGTAGTACGGATGAAACTGTACCACGCCCGCGAGTTATGAACACTTCGAACTTTTTCCTTATTATCCACTACAGCGTGGGCTTTTTTTCAGTGACGTGATCATTTTTTTTCTTTCATGGCCACCTCTAGCATCTCAGTCAATCGACCGGGACGGTCTCTCTTGAAAGGGGGAAATTGACGCAAGGTAGGCTGGCAACTATAGTAGCCAGCCTCGGAAGAGGACAACGAAGTAGTTCTGTGTGCGCGTGCTCTGGTGTTCGCGTTTCTGGCCCTTGGGTTGCGAAAGTAAACGCCCTATTTTGTACCTGCGTGCCTGTGTCTTTGTGACAATATGTTGTGCCGATTGCGGGAGTGCCGGAGGGCAGGAAGACCAGCTGAGGGACACCCTGCTGGCTTCCCGGGATGTCCTCTACTCATGGAGAGGGTGGCGCGCCTTCGGGTCCGCAAGAACTACGGCCCCCATCAGTAGAGGAACGAGGGGGTCAGCGGGTGGGCGGATGGCAGACGAGCGAGGAGACGAAGAGGGGAACGAGGGGAGGGGGGAGCAACCCAGTTCAGGCACAGAAAAGCGTCGTCACCTTTCGGACAAGAATGCAGACGATTCTAGGACCAGTCGAGGAGCTAAAGATAACAGTCGGGGCGCTAAAGAGACTTTATTGAATGTCTGGTTCTTGCAGGTAATTCTCAATCAGGCAAAGCTAGCTACCACCAATCTCTTTCATCACATGACTGAGCTAGGCGTCTCGCTGATGGCAGTGTCAGACCCGCACAGGCCGGGCAAGAAGCTGCCCTCGCTGCATCCGGGCTTTCAGTACATCGCAGCTGAACGCGACCAAGTTGTGGCAGTCATCGTGCAGAGGGCTCCGTTCCGTATTTGTCCACTCCTGGTATCACAGCTGGTCGTCGCGATATACTGCGAGGCAAATGATGCCGACTTTGTCTTCATCTCGGCGTATGCACCGCCACATAAATCGATGGAGCCCACATTGGTGCTGATGGAACGGGTACTGAACTGGTCGCGAACGCGAAACATCATAGTAACTGGCGACTTCAATGTCAAGCACAGTGCCTGAGGAGTGCAAGCGTCCGACCCCCGCGAGTCCCGTCTGGTAGAATTCGCAGCCGCGACCAGGCTGGTCCTGCTAAACGACTCGTCCTCGATACCAGCGTACGAGAATAAGTACAGCATGAGCTGGATTGACGTCATGGAGCCACGCCTGAAGCTATTGCTGCAGGTTATTCATGGCGCGTGCGTGAAGACGTTACGTATTCCGAACACAGACATCTTAAAATAGCAATTAGCAGAGACACGGCAACTCGGAACAAATGGCCGACGTGTTTCGCACGCGAACAGCTGCTGGAGGCACTCAGCCGGGAGCCGTGGTTCGATCGAGTAGCGGGTGCGCAGTTGCAATCGGCAGACGCACTCGAGTTAGTCGTCAGCCAATTTTACCTTATATTTTAAAGGTACCACCGTAAACACCTAAAACCCCCACACCGAACGAGAAGGGGCAATCCCTGGTGGACGCCGGAACTGGCGCAGGAGCAAAAGCACGTATACGCCATGCGGCGTCGCTTTCACAGATGCAAGGATGACGCTTTGGGCATCATCTTTCGGGCGGAATACAGCGCGACCCTTGCAGCTTTCCGTCGCAACACTGCTCGAGCCAGGAAAGCGTATTTGAGGGGCTTTTGCGCTGAACATCTGTGACGGTCGGTCTTTTCGGCGCCCTACAAGGAGGCGTTCGGGAGAAGGCGCGCATATTTGATTCTCCCACCCCTTCTGCCAGAGGACAGCACATATACGTCTACGCACTTAGAAGCGGCGGCACTATTATTGCAGACGCAAGTCACGGTGGACGACCCTTCTTCCGATCAATACGAGCACGAAATCATCCGTAGGCAAGCTCACGCCCCATACTGGACACGCCGACAGGACGCTTCCTTTTCCCACACCGAGCTCAAGGCGGTGGTTCATCAAATGCGAGACCAGTGAGCCCCCCGACCGGACGAGATAACGCCACCTTCACTTAAAGGGCGGGTTCAGACCCGAACATCATTTCTACTTTGGTTGTTCAATACTTCACTCCGTCTGGGCCGCTTTCCATCGCAGTGACGCCGGGGACGCGTAATTTATCTACGTAAGCCTGGCCACCCACCGGAATCAACAGCATCGTACCAACCCATCTGCGTAAATTCCGCCTTGGGCAAGGTACTAGAGCACCATTTGAATGGCAGTCTGTATTTATTCCTGCACCAAGGCGGGCATGTTCACCCCCATCAGTACGGGTTCACACATGGTAAGAGCACTGTACGGGCATTAAACCAACTGCATTAGTGCCTCCCCCGGCTCAAGGCTGAGCACACCACACCTGCAGTATTAATGTCTCTCGATTTTTAGGGAGCTTTTGATAGCGTCGGGCACCCGCTAGTGCTCCTGTTCTTTCGGTAACGTCCATTGCCGTCGCAGCTTTTTTATCTTTGCTCCTTTCTGACACACCGCACTGTCGTATTAAAGTCCCACGCCGGGCAGGTAGAGGCCCATCCCTTGCTGGGCAGTCCCCAGGGCTCGCCTCATTCACCACTTTTGTGGAACGTGGTTATACACAGCCTCCTGTCGCTCCCCATGCCAGAAGGAGTGCTTGTACAAGCTTATGCAGACGACACAGTCGTCATTATCCCGGGAACCACACGCATCGCCCTTGGGAAACAAGGATTCCGAGGCATTGCGACGGTTGGAGCGCTGAACAATTATGTCCAGATTAACGCTGAGTCAAGAGAAAACGTGCTGCGTGCTGTTTTTCTATGGCGTTGGTGGAATGAAACACGTCCGTCCTTCCATTCGTGCGGGCAGTTCGCAAAATAGCCTTAAATTTGTCGACACTTTCCGCGTCCTGGTTGTCGTATTCCTGCCTATGGTGGTTTAACGTCCTAAAACCACCATATGATTGAGAGACGCCGTAGTGGAGGGCTCCGGAAATTCAGACCACCTGGGGTACTTTAACGTGCACTCAAATCTGAGCAGACGGGCCTACAACATTTTTGCCTCCATCGGAAATGCAGCCACCGCAGCCGGAATTCGATCCCACGACATGCGGGTCAGCAGCCGAGTACCTCAGCCACTAGACTACCGAGGTGGGGCCTGGTTGTCGTATTCGACCGCCGCCTTTCCTTCTTCGCTCATGCCGGCCACCTGAAGGAAAAGGAGATTCACCTGGCGGCGAAGGTGGTCACCTTTAAGAACATGGCATGTAACCTTCGGCCAGACGCAATTAGACGTTTATACAAACAAGTTATGCTGCTGACCATAACTTATGCTTCAATCATTTGGTGGCCTGAACGACCTGACTGTCGTTTGAAAAGCCGCCTATCGAGCTACTCGGATGGTGGTATTGCAGGTTCTCATGCACGCTCCTCCGATCGAGATGGAACTGCGTCTCAATAAGTAGTTCGCTCTCCTACGATTGCGGCGCAATATCACGTGGGAAAGGCAAACAATAGGCTCCCATAGGTGGCTCTGCCGATGGAGAAGTCAAGGAAGCTGAAGCCGATATGTGGAGAATTGGCATGATTAAGAAGTCCGCACTAGAGATCTATAGAACTTTTCAGCAGGAAATAGCCATGGAAAGGATCTATGATAATACTCGGGGTAGTCCTCTACTGTTTGAGGCCAGGACGGGAGTATTGCGAACAAAGACATATCGGGCCAAATACGAAGGGGTAGACACGGTATGCAGTGCGTGTGGAGATGAAGAAGAAACTGCCGAACACTTGATAATGTTCTGTAAAGGGCTTCACCCTGTAGTTCAGGTTGATGGCACAGAGTTTTTCAAAGCACTGGGGTTTAGGGACAGTGAGGGCAAAGTAGACTTTAAGCGGGTAGAATTAACTAGAAGGAGGTTATCTGATTGGTGGCTAAAGTCAAGGCACGAGTGAAAATTGAACACTTCGCTGCAAAGTACGAATCCTCAACCTCACTACTTAAAAATTAAATCTAGTTTTTGGTTCATTAGGTATAATGGCTGCGTGGCTCTAGCCACTGCCCGATCTAAAGGCTACAGCTATATCCATCCATCCATCCATCCATGGACATCCCACTCGGCTAAGAAGACCCCACGCGTACAGAAGGTGGTTTGTTTTTCGGTACCCGAGGCCCGAGAGGTGGCAAGGCGTCCGGGCATGCACGTTTATACGGACGGTGCGTACTCGCCCAATTCCGCTGCAGTGGCGTATGTCGCATTCGGAAGGACAACCTCCATCGTCGCCACAGGCCGCTTTCGGGTGCTGTACGCCTCGAATGCATACTGCACAGAGGTAGTGGCACTCACGGAGGCCCTCCATTATCTGAGATCGTACAACTCAGATCAACCGGGATACGTATTCACAGACTGTTTATCCATCTTTCAGGCATTGGCCAACTCGCAATGTCTAGACCCACGCATCGTACACATGCGCGAGATTATTGCAGAGATCTCGTTGAACCGATCAATTCGAATTTCCCACGTCCCGGGGCACATAGGAATTTTCGGCGACGAGCTCGCCGATTTTCCGGCGTCGAGAGCACGCCGAATAGGCGCTGTTCGTCAGGTCAAATCGCGCCTCCGGCATGGGTTATTTGACCTTTGTAATTTAGAGTGGCGCCAATCACATGCGGACGCCAAACTCGCTAGATTGGTCCCCGAGGTCACAAGCATACCACTATTCTTACCACCCAATAGACACCTCACTACCTTACTACGGGACACGGCCACTTTCCCCATTACTTTCACCGGTTTGGTTTGATGAGGGATCCACTCAGCCCCTGTGGCAAGCTTTGCCCATCAATCTAGCACTACTATAGTGAATGTAAATTTACCGCTTGGATCGTAGATCTCGTGCAGCCTCGCGAAGCCATTCTGAGTGCAGATCATGTTGTGGTTCTGCGGAGTACTAAAAATCGGGCGCTGCTCACCTTAGTGGTCAGACGGTCGGACCGTACTTGGTGATGCGTCCCAGAGATGAGAAGAGTTCAACCGAAGAACCGGAACGCGTGCCTCGGACAACAGCCAGCATCAGCGGACTCGAGCTCTGCCAGATCAAGCGGGATCGCCAACGGTGAACACTGCATAATACGGCCGTCATCAAGCCAGGTGTCACGTGAACAATGCACTTGCGTGGACAAATGTCTTCTACACTCAACTCTTCCGTTCACATCATTCATCCCAGACTTTTGGGCTTCTGATGTGTCCCACCCCACTGTCTCCTGTCTCTCGTTCTTTTACACCTTACCGACACACCTATTAGCATGTTGACGACAACAAATTAAAATAACACAGATATCTGTGCTCGCTTACCCAACGCCTTGGGACACCGCAGCATTACAGTTTGCCCCTACATTTTCCTTTTCTAATTGGCTTTCTCACTAAATTGTGCGTTTGGGTGTATTTAACCATTTTCATTTATTTTTGATTGGCTTTAAACCTGGCATGCTTAGGCGGGGACCGGTTTTTCTCAAATATTTTTTTTAATTTCTCTTATCGATGCTGGGAATAAAATTTACTGGGGCGGTACATCTGTCAAACGGTAACGCAGGTGTCCTAAGGCGAGCTCATCGAGGACAGAAACCTCGCGTAGATCGAAAGGGCAAATGCTTGCTTGATTTTGAAGTTCAGTACGACTCGAGACCGCGAAAGCGGGGCCCCTCGATCATTTTGGCTTCAATAGTTTTAAGCAAGAGGTATCAGAAAAGTTACCACAGGAATAACTGGCTTGTGGCAGCCAAGCGTTCATAGCGACGTCGCTTTTTGATGTTTCGATGTTGGCTTTTCCTATCATTGCGAAGCAGAATTC
This sequence comes from Rhipicephalus microplus, assembly GCF_043290135.1. Classification (NCBI taxonomy): domain Eukaryota; kingdom Metazoa; phylum Arthropoda; class Arachnida; order Ixodida; family Ixodidae; genus Rhipicephalus; species Rhipicephalus microplus. The sequence continues at coordinate 164,505,235 of NC_134706.1, forward strand.
GCCAAGCGTTGGGCCATGAGGTAGTATAATTAAAGTTGTATCGGGTATGTGCCGGGCTACTGTGACAATTTAGTTGTATGAGCCAATGATAGAAATGCAAAGATAGGTGTATTGTGTTACAGGTCGTATGAGCCGACGCCATGTGTCGTACCAAATGTTCATTTCGGTGCAAGAGCTTTCTGCGATGGCAAACAGGTATCGCATTTGCTTCACGAATGATGCAGTGCATGTGTCATCGTATCCATATTTGTAACAGCGAACCTTGGAGCGTGTAAGCAAAAGAGGCAAAAGGTCAAAACGTTATGTTGTTTAAAGTAAAATAATAATGAAGAAAAGGAAAATGAATTTAAAAAGGTCATAATGTAGAAAGCATGATAAAACCTCAAATAAAAAGTAATATAATCAAGATTCTTAAAAATAAAAATAGGAGATATCCGATTTGACCAGAAGAAGAGGAAAAAGAATTTAGGAATGAAGGAATTTGTCCGAACTGGCGCGCCACCTTCGCGCCAGCTCGCACCCTTTATATTTAAAGAACCCTTGAACTCGCCGTGTTCCGCAGATGAACTCCTGGTACGGTGATAAGTAATGTCTTCACGCTCCATAGTCCGTGGGCGCACGCAGTCGGGCAACTCTGTCCAATAGGATCGAGCAGCTTGCATGTCCTGCAAAGTGCGGTGTGCTTTCGCTTGCGAAATGTCTGCAGGGGCACATCAAGATGTTGTAAGAGTATGCACGTGCGTACAATCTTGTGCGGTATGATTTCCCGCACACCTCGTGCAAACTGATTTTGCAGGATTATCTTTATATGGGCGATATCTGCGAGTATGCCCGTAGGTGTCACAATGCGTGCATAAAGATACGTGAATATCTTCACTCACTCTGGCAGACGTCCATCCTACGCACACCCTTCCTTTTGACACGATTTTGCGAAAACCTTCTGGATTGAGTTATATTATGAAGGTCATATTTCCACCTCTCTCTTTATGTGCAGTTTTTACTGCCGTGGTGGAAAGATCTAGATTAGGTCACGAGTTTTTGTCGTCAAGTACCTGTAGTAGCCTTGATACAGAAACTTCAGGATCTGCTCCCGTAAGCGTGACGTGCGGCTTAGGTTTCGCAGGGATGCGAACCGTTAGAGCGGAACACGTTACGGGAGTTTTTTTGACAGCATTCTTTAAATTGTCAAGCAACGATCTTTCTGTCGCAAGAACTGTGACACCTAAGGGCGTCTGTCGCAGTGTCACTGCTCCTATTCCTGCTTTTGTTGGATTTATGTGCGTCTTCAGGAGCGATAACGCGTCTTTAGTCGGTCGGTGTTCATGTTTCACCTACCGGTGTTACGAAGGCAACATGCTGTGGGGGCACCAGTAGTTCCTGTGGTTCTCTTGAAAATCCCGGAAGACCAATATTCTGAGGACGCCTCCTACACTGTCGCAATTACGACGCTGATGGCCGGCAGTGGTTACTCGTGATACCCCGTAGTCTGCGGTCGGAGATATGTGAATCTTTCCATTCTGATCAGCAATGCGCGCACTCTGTGGTCTCCAAAACTTACCACCCCATTTGACAACGCTACTTCTGGCGTGGGATGTACCACTACGTGCAGCAGTTCGTTCGCTCTTGCCTCACTTGCCAACGCCGCAAACCGTCAACACACATGTCGCACGGCGGTCTGCAACCGTTACCTTTCTCTTATCATCCGTTTGGGTGCGTTGGTATCGATTTGTATGGACCTCTTCCTCTGACGTCGGCTGGTAACCACTTGGCCATCGTTGCCCAAGACCATTTAACGCGATACGCCGAAACCGCCGCTGCACAGTTAGTCACTGAAAGTCTTCATCCGAAGCACGTGGACAATTTTTGGTGAATGTCTGCGGCGCTTCGAACACTGAACGCTATCCGGAACATCCTCGTAGTTGACGTCGCCAATGCGTCGCAGAACCTTGTAGGGTCCGAGCGCACCAGCTTTTCGGAGAGCCCACGCTGACGAATAGGTGTCCAGACCCATACTTTGTCGTCCACGTTGTATATGACGGGTCTGTGCCAGAGGTTAAAATGTTTGGCATCGTCGTCTTGTTGTTTGGTGATTCGCAACTTGGCAAGTTGTCTGGCTTCTTCTGCTAGCTAGGTAAACTCTTCGGCGTCCAGTAATAGGTCTGCCTTATCTTCACCAATGTTCTTGCGTAACCCAAGTGACCAGTGGTACGTTCGTCGTGGCAGGCTTGCAATACTTCACGGCGAAGCAAAGCAGGAACGACGACCAAGTAGCTGCTGCCGGCGGGTGAAAAGTTTTTCTTATAAAGAACGTCATTTCGCAAACAGTACGACGGCAGCCCTATCGCAAATAACTTCGGCACGCTATTCGTTCGCCCTTGAAGGTAACTTATGAGTAGTAGCAGTTCGGCATCGTCACGCTGCTGTTGAGAAAAGGCGGAAAAGTCCACCATTTCCAGAAAGGCTATGTCGTCGTCGTCGTTGTCTGTGGATGCCGTATCAACAGGAGACAGTCGGCATCGGTGTGTCGTTTTCCCGACTTGTAGGCAACAGTTAAATATTTCTTGGAGCCGAAGACTCCATCGTGCAAGACGGCAAGACGGACTTTTCAAGTTGACTAACCAACAGAGCGAGTGGTGACCGCTGATAAGGGTGAATGGGCGGCCGTACAAATAAGGACGAAACTTCAGGACTGCCCATATCATTGTCAGACATTTTTTTTCTGTTGTAGTGTAGTTAGCTTCCGCTCGGGACAGCGTCCTACTAGCGTAGGCGATCACCTTTTCGTTGTTGTCCTTCAACTGTACGAGCACTGCTCCAAAACCCACATTAGTAGCGTCTGTATTTAGTATTGTTGGCGCGCCTTCCTCGAAGTAAGCCATCACGGGAGGTGTTTGCTTGCGCTGACGAAGCTCGTTCAATGCCTGCTGTTGGTCTTCGCCCCATCTGAAGGGGATATCTTCTTGAATAAGCTGTGTCAATGACCATGCGATGCGCGAAAAATTATTAATAAACCACCGGTAATAGGCACGGAGTCCCAAAGAACGTCGCACTGATTTTTTGTCTGATGTCGTTGGGAAGTTCGCCACGGCGGCAATTTATCCATGTCGCGTCAGATACCTTGGCTGCTCAAGACGTGACTGAGAAATTTAAGTTCGTGGAAGCCGAAGTGGCACTTTTCAGGTTTTAGAGAAAGACCGGCCAAGCGTATTGCTTCAAAAACTGCATCGAGCCTACGTAAGCGTTCCTCGAAAGTCGCCGAAAAGACAATCACGTCGTCGAGGTACACCAAGCAGGTTTGCCTTTTAAGTCCCGACAGAACCATGTTCATGAAACGCTGGAATGTTGCTGGTATCGAACACAAACCGAAAGGAAGTTTCTCAAATTCATAAAGTCCATCGGGCGTAACAAAGGTGGTCTTCTCACGATCTCTCTCATCCGCTTCGATTTGCCAGTAGCCGCTTTTCATGTTCATGGACGAAACGTAGCGTGCGTTTCGTAGTATGTCCAATGAATCATCAATACGCGGCCGAGGATAGACGTCCTTCTTTGTGATCTGATTGAGCTTCTGGTAGTCAGCGCAGAAACGCAAGCTGCCTTTTTGACGAGTACTACAGGTGATGCCCAAGGAGTGCTAGATGGCCGAATAACACCATCTTCTAGCATCATTTTCACCTGTTTTTGAATTGCCCCACGCTCCTTTGGGGCCACTCGATAACGATTTTGCCGGATGGGTGTGGCGTCAGAATCCGTGATGATGCGGTTTTTAGCCAGTGCCGTTAGACCAACTCTTAATGTGGAAGAACCAGCCATGGAACTTGTTTATCAGCGTGAGAAGGCGGTCTCGTACAATAGGAGATAACCTTGAACCAACTTTGACAGGTGTCGGTGTAGTGATAGTATACGCTGCTGCATCCCTTACTAAATGACAATCTTTTGTTTGAGCGAGTTCGTCAAACTAGGCAATAGTGGTGCCTTTAACTATGTGTCGGCGTTCTCTGCTGAAATTTGTCAACAAGAGTTCAGCGCATCCGTCAATAACACTGATGACAGCCCTGGCAACATAAATGCCGCTAGTACATGCGAGCTCTTTGATGTGTTCAGCGATTCCAGTACCGTTTTGTAAGATGTCACAGTGCACGGATCCGAGGGAACAACTTCGTGGCGGCAGTAGGACGTCGTCATCGGCAACACAGAAACGAGGTGGCTGGTGTTCCTCATCTGCAGCAGTGTCCAAGCTTATAGCGAGCGTTACGCTTCTGTCACGGATGTCAATCACAGCACCATATTCGCGCAAGAAATGCATTCCCTGTGTGAGCTGTTCACAGCAATGACGATGGTGGCGACAAAGGTGGAACCAGCGATGAAGAGTCGGGCCGTGCACTTTCCAATCGGTGTCATCAACTGACCTCCTGCAGTTCTTATATTGGGTCTGTGCCGTGGCCTCTTCACCTTCCTTAGTCTGTCGGCTAGCTGCGGGCTTATTATAGAAAAGTGGGAGCAGATGTCCGCAAGAGCCGTCACTTGGTGTGCCGTCAATGTGAACGCCGAGGTTAGCGCTGATAACGTCGGTTACGTCAGCAGTTGTGTCATTCGTCAGATTATCTGTTGCTGTCGTCGTCTTTGGCATCGGTGGCTTCTATCTGACATATGTCTCCGATGGGGGCTGTTAGTTCGATAATTGGCAACCCCAACCCCCGAGGTCATTGTGTCTAGTTTCTCCGTCGCGGGCTAGGGGACCTGCCCCTGGTGACGTCTGCAAAACTGTGACGATTAAGTGAACTGTCCCGCGCAGGAGATGCAGAACGTTACCCGGGCCTCATTGTATTCTGTGGCGGTGTGTTCATGGGAGTATAATTGTACGTGCGTCCATCGTCGTACGTAGCGTAATGGGGGTAGCGAGGAAATATCGAGTACTGGGTGATAAGGAACAACACAACCTAGAAGTTGTTACTTCGTAACTACGAAAGCGAAAAAACAAGGACAGAAAAGAGCGCTGTGTGTGTACAGTGCTCTTTTCTGTCCTTGTTTTTTCGCTTCCGTAGTTACGAAGTAACTACTTCTAGGTTGTGTTGTTCCTACATTTAGTTATGTCCTACCAACTTGCCCAAGTTTCCACGCTTCATAACGAGTACTGGGGTCGCGATAACGGCAAACTCTGTAAACGTGCCCAGCTTCGCCAGAATGAAAGCGTACCGGTCGACGGTCATTGGTACGCCACAACGCATTTTTCCGACGCTCGTAGCTAAGCGGGCACTCACTACTGAACCACGTTGTGCGCTTCACATGTTGGCTATACGGCATTTGTCTTGTCGGCGAGATCGGCGATGTTGGAAAAGTCGTCGGCGCTGAGAGCGGCTCTGTTTGCAAGGTTAGTGGTGGTCCAGTCATTGGAGTCCACTGTGCCGAAGGCGCGATGACGGGGCGTCCGACTGCATCAGCATAAGCAAGATGTCGTCGCACATCATCATAGCCGGTTGAAGAGGGAGCCTGACGGACCTTATCCCGGACAACATCAGCGACAAAAGACAATACCGGCGTCGGTTCGGTTGCTGGCATTGAACCAAGCTGCCAAAGCTCTTCCCTCAAAATGTCCCGGATGACTTCCCGCAGAGTCCTGTCGTTATCGCCGAGGCTCGCCGCAGTCGTAATGGGACTACTGGCTTGAAATTTGAGCGGGTTCTGCTGGCGATACCGTTGCTGTAGGGCCCGTTCAATAGCTGTGGCTTTTTTCGTAAACTCAGCTACTGTGGTTAGTAAATTTCTCAAAAGCCCAGCAAACAGTTACTCCTTCACGCCTCGTATTAGATACCGCAGCTTCCTGTCTTTCAGAATCTCGGTATCTGCCCTGCCGAAATGTCGGGTCATGTCCTCAGCGAACATAGCAACGCTCTCATTTGATTTTTGAATTCGAGCTTCCAAGAGACGTTGCGCATTCTCTTTTCTGTCGAGACTAGTAAATATGTCTATCACCTGGTTGCGGAAGTCGTCCTACGTAGTCATGCTTCTTTCCATGTTGATGTACCACCTCTGGGCGTTGTCTTTCAGGTATAAATACACATTCGCGAGCTTGTCTTCTCGGGTGGCCCACTGGTTGTACTTCGCGCAGCGTTGAAACTGGTCCAGCCAGTCTTGGGCATCTTCATAAGTCTCACCATGAAAGCAGTCAAGAATCATGGGATTTTGAAGTCTCATGTGTGATGAAGCTGCAGTAGCCATGGTGACTGAAGGAGGCAAGCGATTGCTGGCAGTTTCTGGCAAGGGATTGAGCTCATAAGCCAGGCCTCGCAGACGGCGAATAAAACGGTGGACTGGTGTTTCGACGCGTGGTAGCAATTCCGGGCTCGAATGTAGGGTCCGTGTGATGGTTAAGGGACGTTCGTCACTATGTTTGCTTATAGCGGACGAGAAAGGATTAACATGAACTTTTTATTTCATGGCATGAGTGGAACGGCTGACGGCGCACGGATACGCTACCGTGTGCTGCGCCGTTGAGTCGGACGTCGCGGCCAACCCAGCAGTCAGGGTCGCAACTCCGGAGGTCCAGGATCAGGCCACGGCTCACGAGGACCACACCCGGGAGGCCTCGCCCACGAACCTGCTCCCGGCCACTGCACCCAGGCAGGAGCCGTTCGGCAGGTCTCGGCCTTGGACATTGAACAGACACACCGGAGCTCGACCTGGCCGACACGTACGGGTCTCACGTCCCGGCTCACGAACGCTGCCAGGAACTCGTCCTCTTGAGCGGCGCACCGCTTCCTCTGCCTTCGTGGCCTCAACCCTCGAGCTCTCTTTTCCGCACGTTCCTTCTTCTTGGCCAGGGCACCGCCAGGTACCCTCGGGTGCACACTGCAGCTCATGAGCTCGTGGCCCACGTCCGAGTCTGGCGCATCACTCGGCACCGCTCGGTGATCCTAGATTCAGCCAGCAACTTCCCTGGCACCTGGATCCTCGGCCACCCTGGACCTCGCCCGGTTCCGTGCTCCTCTGTGCGCACTCCCGCATCTCGCCCGGCAGAACGTCTCGCTCGTCCCTTGCCGATGTGCTATGCTCTAGTGACACCGGCGCTTGATGGCATGGGTGCGACTGCGAAGCAGTCGACCCGCATCGGAGACGCGATGCTCCATGCGGGGAATGGCCAGCCCATTCAGCGAAAAGCAGGCGCCGAGACGCGATGCTCGACGCAACCGTGACCATTAGCCAGGCCACGTCCATCGCTGTGTCGTACGGCTGACCGCGGAGACGCCTCGCCGAGATCCGCGATGCCCTCGGCAAGGAAGAGAACAGCAGACCAGGCCGCGCCCCGAGATGCAGTACTCGTGCCGGCAATGCCGCCCAGCTGGTGGTTGGACGGCAGCAGCGTGGACGGCCACGTTCCCTGGCCGGAACCTGGATCGCCTGCGTCCGACGCTTCGGCCCGCTGTCTCCCGTCTGCCGCTGCTTCGGCTCGTCCCCAGTCACAAAGCCCACTGCCACGTGATGGTCGCCCGTGGCCCAATCGTGGCACGCCACCTCTATGGGCCACCACAGGTCATCAGCTGATTCGCTGACACTCACGCGCACATTACACGCGCCTTGCCCCGCACTTCCGTCGTTGTCGTTTTCTTCACTCATCACAATAACCCCCCCCACAAGAAAGTTGTTTCAGTCAAACAACTTTTCTCACAATACACAGTGATGAGGAATAACAGTCCCGTGGACTCACGACTCTCGAGCAGTGGTGGAGGAGATGCCTGGAACAGCGCGACCTCGGGCCTCGTTTACGAGCTCTCTGGTCCCTCATTTCTTTTTCCTCAGTGCTCACCCATGCCAGCAAAGCCTCTCCACTCAGCCCCATCTCCTTTCCTAGCTCAACTAGCTTTCTCTTGTCGTCCATTCTCGTCGGCCACACACAAACAACGTGAGGCTCTCAGATGTAACGCGAGAGCTTAATCCTGGCAGGCTCGCCATTTATTGTGATGGTTAACGGGACGTTCGTCACTATGTTTGTTGATAGCGGACGAGAAATCATTAACATGAACTTTTTATTTCATGGCATGAGTGGAACGGCTGACGGCGCACGGATACGCTACCGTGTGCTGCGCCGTTGAGTCGGACGTCGCGGCCAACCCAGCAGTCAGGGTCGCAACTCCGGAGGTCCAGGATCAGGCCACGGCTCACGAGGACCACACCCGGGAGGCCTCGCCCACGAACCTGCTCCCGGCCACTGCACCCAGGCAGGAGCCGTTCGGCAGGTCTCGGCCTTGGACATTGAACAGACACACCGGAGCTCGACCTGGCCGACACGTACGGGTCTCACGTCCCGGCTCACGAACGCTGCCAGGAACTCGTCCTCTTGAGCGGCGCACCGCTTCCTCTGCCTTCGTGGCCTCAACCCTCGAGCTCTCTTTTCCGCACGTTCCTTCTTCTTGGCCAGGGCACCGCCAGGTACCCTCGGGTGCACACTGCAGCTCATGAGCTCGTGGCCCACGTCCGAGTCTGGCGCATCACTCGGCACCGCTCGGTGATCCTAGATTCAGCCAGCAACTTCCCTGGCACCTGGATCCTCGGCCACCCTGGACCTCGCCCGGTTCCGTGCTCCTCTGTGCGCACTCCCGCATCTCGCCCGGCAGAACGTCTCGCTCGTCCCTTGCCGATGTGCTATGCTCTAGTGACACCGGCGCTTGATGGCATGGGTGCGACTGCGAAGCAGTCGACCCGCATCGGAGACGCGATGCTCCATGCGGGGAATGGCCAGCCCATTCAGCGAAAAGCGTGCGCCGAGACGCGATGCTCGACGCAACCGTGACCATTAGCCAGGCCACGTCCATCGCTGTGTCGTACGGCTGACCGCGGAGACGCCTCGCCGAGATCCGCGATGCCCTCGGCAAGGAAGAGAACAGCAGACCAGGCCGCGCCCCGAGATGCAGTACTCGTGCCGGCAATGCCGCCCAGCTGGTGGTTGGACGGCAGCAGCGTGGACGGCCGCGTTCCCTGGCCGGAACCTGGATCGCCTGCGTCCGACGCTTCGGCCCGCTGTCTCCCGTCTGCCGCTGCTTCGGCTCGTCCCCAGTCACAAAGCCCACTGCCACGTGATGGTCGCCCGTGGCCCAATCGTGGCACGCCACCTCTATGGGCCACCACAGGTCATCAGCTGATTCGCTGACACTCACGCGCACATTACACGCGCCTTGCCCCGCACTTCCGTCGTTGTCGTTTTCTTCACTCATCACAGTCCGCGAAGGGGTGCCAAGCAATAAGACTACCAAGCGCCTACACCAGTGTGACGACGCGGGATCGACAAGCACCCAAGGCGCCTAAAAAACACGCATTATCAATCACAGGAAAAAGACTGCAACGTCTTCTTCGTCTTTTGCTCTCGGACAAGGACACTCGCGCTGCTTCGTTGTCGCCGCCAGTGAGCATGTAGTGAGTTTCTGGCTGTTGCGTGGCTAGTTTCATCATTTCTTGTGCGTATCGAAGCATTTGGTCCGCAGAAAGACAACGATGTCGCGCTGATCAATCACAGCTGTTCTGCTGTTTGCTACTGTGTTACTGACACTGATTTTATTACCGTGACAAACTGGTGGAGCTGCTGATTACAATCCCAATTCGCTAGTTTTAACTCAAGCCGCTTCAAGCTTCTGCCACAATTTCAACAATTCCGGAGGAAAACCTGGCACTTCGCCTCAGCCACCGCTTGCTAGGACTACCTCCTGAATTTGGTCCCTTGAAGTCGGCAAGAATGACCACAACAGCGGCAATTCAGACGCAAGAGAGCAACGTAGACCAACTCACATCAACCCCAAGCGTCGTCTACACAGCACGCTCCCCGAAGCCGTTTCATGGTCATGTCTTTGAAGACGTAGATGGCTGGCTAGACCACTTCGACCTGGTCGCCGTCGCCAACGAATGGAATGCCACCAAGAAACTCCACTATGTCTATTAACACTTGAAGACTATGCTCGCTTCGGGTATGAGAACCATGAGCCGTCTATCGCCAATTGTCAAGAATTTAACGGACAGCTATTCCAGGCATTCAGAAATTCGGAAAAGAAAGGGAAAACAGAGCAGGCTCTGCAGAGCCTGCTTCAGAAGCCAAATGAAAACGTGGCTATGTTTGTCGAAGACGAGTCACGCTTGTTTGAGTGCGCTGACCTAGGGATGGATGAAACAAAAAAAGTTCGACTCGTCCAGGAGGGTGTCAAGGAGCAACTTTTTGCTGGACTCATATGCAAGCCCCCAACCACTATGGATGAGTTCATCGCGGAAGCTACTACCATGGAACGGGCTCCGTACCGCGGGTAGTCTTCTAGTGGCACCAGTTTGGAGGTGCACTGCCCGAGTACATATTGGTGCTTCAACCTTCATCGGGACTTTCGTCGTACTGCGGGAATGCTCCAGGCAGGTCATCTTGGGATTAGACTTTGTTCGAAAATATGGGGCTATTATAAATCTCCGAGAATCGCTGGTGACGTTTGCACGTAACGAACATTCTTAGGATTGTGAAATCGCGTATAATGGCGTTGCGTGTATCTGACAATTCAGTGACAGTACCGCCCCGTTACAGTGTTCTTGTTAACGTGCTGAGTGAAATAAACCGAACGGCTTTCGGAGATGTGGAAGACAATGTATCCGTCCTCTTGTCTTGTCAAGTATGCGTCGCCCGTGGTCTCGCACAACTGACACAAGAGCCTGCGAAAATTCTACTAACAAATTACAGTCATGAATACCAGAACTTTATGAGGCAGTGTATCATCGCTTACTACGAAGCAATCAGAGACTCAAAAGCCAGCTTATCACTCACGCAACTCTCTTCCGGTCCTCGCGACGACAAACAGTCTCCGTCTAAGCTTGATGTGAAATGCGCACTGTCTATGTCACAGCGAAAGAGTCTTCGCTCCCTTCTGCTTTCCTTCAGTGATTGCTTTGCCATGACGTCCAAAATCAAACAGACACCCGTCGCAAAGCACATAATCATAACAGAGCCCAGCGAAATGCCTATTCTACAACACCCTTATGGAGTTTCCCGCATAGAACAAGACCGCCATCCACGACCAAATATAACAAATGCTTGCTGACGACATCCTTCAGACATCTACAAGCCCATGGGCATCAGCGATTGTGTTGGTGAAAAAGAAAGACGGCACATTGTGTTTCTGTGTTATCGCAAACTGAACACCGTGACAAGGAAAGACGTTTATTCGCTCCCTCGCATCAACGACTCACTCGACCGCCTTAGAAACACCCGATAATTTTCATCAATGGATCTACGCAGTGGTTATTGGCAAATTGAGGTCGATGAGTGTGACCGGTAAAAGATCGCCTTCATTACTCCTGAGGGGCTCTACGAATTCAAGGTGCTTCTTTTTGGACTGTGCTCTGCTCCCGCGACTTTTCAACGAATAATGGGCACAGTTTTGTCCGGTCTCAAGTGCCAATCGTGTCTTGTCTATTTAGATGACGTCGTCGTTTTTTCATCGACTTTCGAGCAGCACCTTCAGCGTCTTCGTGCAGTACTTGAGGAGCTACGAACAGCTGGCCTGTCGCTCAAGTTTCTCGGTCATGTCATCAACAGTGACGGAATTCGCCCAGACCCCGAGAAAACACTGGCTGTCAATTCCTTCCCAACTCTGACGAGCAAACACGTCATACGCCATTTTCTGGACCTTTGTGCCTATTATCGTCATTTCGTTCCGAACTTTTCAAAAATAACAGAACCCTTAAACCAACTCACGAGAGGCAACGTTACTTTTGTGAGGGCCCCAGAACAACACGAAGCTTTTTGCGAGCTACGACGATGCCTCGATACTCCTCGAATCTTGGGTCATTTCGACGAAACTGCCGAAACTGAAGTGAATACAGATGCAAGTATTGTCGGCCTCGGATCTGTCCTTGCACAATGCCAGGAAGGTATTGAGCGAGTGATCGCCTACGTTAGTCGTACGTTATCATCGGCTGAAACTAACTAATCCACCACAGAAAAGGCATGCCTAGCTATCGTGTGGGCCGTAGCCAAATTCCCACCGTACTTGTATGGGCGACCGTTCAAAGTAGTCACCGACCACAAATCTTTGTGCTGGCTTGCAAGCCTCAAAGACCCCTCAGGCCACCTAGCTCGATGTAGTCTCCGCTTACAAGAATTTGACGTTATGGTGATTTACAAGTCAGGACGCAAGCAAACCGATGCTGACTGCCTATCACGTGCCCCAGTCGAGTCGATTCCTCCTGACCAAACTGACGACGAAAGTTTTTTCATGGCCGTAACAGCCTCTGAATTGGTTAAAAAACAGCGTGATGACCAAGAACTTCGCCCGATCATCGACTATCTCAAGGACAAGCTTGAAGAGCCACCACGAACATTCAGGCGTACGATTTCACAATTTTTCCTCCGTGACAACGTCCTGTACAAGCGGATCTTTGATCCGAACGCTCGAACCGCCTTACTGGTCGTACCATCTGTGATGCGACACTACATACTTAAGGCGTACCATGACGAACCATCATGCGGGCATTTAGCGTTCACGAGTATTCTGGCTCATATCCACCACACGTACTGCTGGCCCAAACTGTCCCGTACCGTCAAGCACTACGCTAAAACCTGCCGGGCCTGCCAGCGTCGCAAGACTCCGCCCATGAAACCTGCTGGTATTTTACACCCTGTGGAGCCACCCCGACAACCGTTTCAACAAGTTGCCATAGGCATGCTAGGCCCATTTCCAAAATCTTCAGCAGGGAATCACTGGATACTAATTGTGACAGATTACTTGACCCGTTACTGTGCAACACGATCACTCCAACGCGGTACAGAAAGCGATGTCGCAGATTTCTTCATTCATGCTGTCGTCCTCCACCATGGTGCACTAGCCATGGTTCTAACAGACAGAGGCACGGCTTTCACTGCCCAACGGCTGGAAGAAATGATGACACTCAGCAGCACCGTACATCGCCGAACGACAGCTTATCATCCACAAGCTAACAGATTAACAGAACGGCTCAATAAGACCATCACAGGCATGACTTCCGTGTATGTCGACGTGAACCACGGGAACTAGGACAGTGTCCTTCGTCTCGTAACTTTTGCATATAACACCGCCGTGCAAGAAACTACAGGATTCCCACCTTTCCACCTGCTTCACGGCCGCAAAGTTACTACGATGTTATACGCCGTGCTTTTGCCTGACGCCTTTACGACCATCACCGAAAATGCTGACCAGTATGCGCAGCACGCCGAAGAAGCTCGGCAACTAGATCGCTTGCACATTCGCTTTCAGCAACAACACGATGCTCAGAGGTACAACCTTCGCCACAGAGAAGTCACCTACTACACCGGAGAAAAAGTATGGCTCTAGAGTCGCGTACGCCAACGCGGCCGCTCTGAGAAACTCTTGCGCCGTTATTTCGGCCCTTACCGGGTTCTTCAACACCTCAGCAATGTGGACTACGAAGTTATCGCAGAGCCCAGCGTGTGGTCCTCCCGTCGTGATGCCCAGCCGGACATCGTCCCCGTGGCTAGGATGAAGCCGTATTACTCACACTGAAGATTGTTCTTGCCTTCAAACACCTGAAAACATCGAGTCGATGCTTTTCAAAAGGGGGAGTAATGACACGAGCATGTTGTGGGTTTCTGGCTGTTGCGTGCCTAGTGTCATCATTACTTCTGCGTGTCGAAGGATTTGTTCTGCAGAAAGACGACGACGTCGCGCTGCTCGATGGAAGCTGTTCCACTGTTTGCTACAGTATTACTTGCACTGATTTTATTACCATTGCAATATAATATATCTTGGTGCTTTGTTTACAAGAACACAACTTTGATATCGTCTACAGGTCTAGTAAGAAGCACCAAGATGCTGATGCTCTCGCTCGCTGCCCTCTACCGAAGCGTAATAGCCCACCATCATCAATTTCCACCACAGCGTTAGCCATCACAGGTCTCAGTTGGCTAAGATCCGGCCACCTTTCTACCCTCGTGTCGCATCAACGCGTTCACCCTTACTGCTGCTCCATCAGAGCACGCTTAGAACGCACATCCACCCCTCCGAACGCCGGACTTCGCCGACACCTGAAAGAATTCAAGCTTCACGTGTTTTACATCGCTATATTTACCACGTTGAATGAAACAAATGGGTCCCCATTATACCACGTTGTCTACAGCGTCAGGTTCTTGAGACCTTCCACGATGATCCTGCTGCTGGACATCTCGGCTATCACAAAACGTACGATAAAATACGCACTCGATTCACCGGCCTGGCCTCTTATCCGCCATTGCCAAATATGTTTCTTCGTGTGCCTTAAGTCAACGGCAGAAACGACCCGCTACTGCTCTTTCTGGCTTTCTCCAACATCTTCCTCGTCCTGCTTTGCTATTCTAAGTCGCCGGGATAGACTTTTACAGCCCCCTTCCCGTCACCTCCTATAGAAATTGTTGGATTGTAACGGCTGTTGACCACCTCGCTCGTTATGCGAAAACAACCTCACTGCACGCTGGTACAGCCACTGAAGTAGCCAATTTCTTTCTGCGTAACATATTTTTACACCATGGAGCTCCACGTGTTCTGCTCAGCGACCACGGCAAGGTCTTTCTTTCCTCTATTGTTGCTGAGGTTCTACGCGCCGCCAACACCATCCACAAGACAACTTCTACTTACCATTAACAAACAAATGGCTTGACGGAACGCTTGCATAGTACTCTCTCGGACATGATTGCCATGTACGTCAACCCTGACCATAAGAACTGGGACGCCATATTGTCATTCGTAACGTTCGCGCTCAATACGGCTACGCAACACACCACCAGCTTTTCTCTCTATTTTCTTGTCCATGGCCACTCTCCAAGTGCAACTCTGGACGACTCCTTCCTTTCGGCGCCTGCTACCTCAGCAGGCCCTTTATCCACACAATTTTTGTCTCGCCTCGAGCACTGCCGTCATCTGGCCCGAATCAACACCGGCATTTCTCAGGAAGCTCGCAAGTCTCTCTATGACTCAAGTAATCGTGCTGTCACCTTTTCCCCAGAATACGAAGTTCTTCTCTGAACTCCCATGCGGGTGCCCGGCTTATGTCAAAAATTCCTGAGCCGTTTTATAGGAACTTATAGGGTGATTGAACAAACGTCCCCCGTTAATCGCCGTATCTCACAACTTAACGCTCCCTCGGACCACCTTTGCCGTGGGACAGAAATCGTGCAAATTTCTCGACTGAAACTGTATGCCCGATGCAATTCCCAATACTGTGTCTCACGCGGCCAGGAGGCCGCTTCCAGCGTGACGGGGAATTAGTGTGAGCACAGTCACTGACTTTTCTTTACCAATTGAACGTGTCATCATCATTTGTATAATTCCCTCATCTGTAGATATCATCAGTGTGTGCCAGCTGTAGCTCGCCTCGAATAAAGCTCTTCCTTATATTTGATTGATTGATTGATTGATTGATTGAATGATTGATTGATTGATTGATTGATTGATTGATTGATTGATTGATAGACAGATAGATAGATAGATAGATAGATAGATAGATAGATAGATAGATAGATAGATAGATAGATAGATAGATAGATAGATAGATAGATAGATAGATAGATAGATAGATAGATAGATAGATAGATAGATAGATAGATAGATAGATAGATAGATAGATAGATAGATAGATAGATAGATAGATAGATAGATAGATAGATAGATAGATAGATAGATAGATAGATAGATAGATAGATAGATAGATAGATAGATAGATAGATAGATAGACAGACAGACAGACAGACAGACACCTTCTGTGAATGCCTCCGCAACATCGTCAGGGAGGAACTGGCATCCATGACGTGTGAGCAAGTCCCGAGCTCACATACCACTCCAAAGCCGACATACGCTCAGGCGGTTGCAGCATCACCTCCTCAGCAATCACCGCAGCATGTGTCAACTACGCAGCCTTCACTTAATGTGCTCGCCCCAAGGGCACCACCTCCTTCTTTCCATGCCTGGCGTCCATCTCGACCGATTTGTTATTATTGCCGAATACGTGGCCACATCTCACGGTTCTGTCGTCGACGTAAACAAGACGAAAAGCGGGGCTATGGTGACTTCGAGAGGGATGAGTTTGCCCCTGCTCCACAACATCGCCACCTATACCAACTTACCAATGCCGCTCACCATCTCCGCAGCACTTCAATGCAGCCAGTACCTTCCGCTCCTCGCGCCGTCGTTCCCCGTCGCCTATGCGCCGTTCCTCGTCACCACTTCGTCCAGCTACCATGGCGTCTCATCGTCGCCCGGAAAACTAAACAGTGCAGCTTCAAGAGGGAAAGCTGCATTTGGCGGACGGCATCGAACTCCTCCAGAACACCCTTCAAATGTACTTTCAGTGTGTGTTGAGGGTGTATGGACTGAAGCCTTGGTGGACACAGATGCATCGCTCTCAGTTATTAGTGTGGACTTGTGTTCCCGTTCACGCAAAGTGAAAACATCGTATGTTGGTCCTCCCCTTTGCTGTGCTTATGCGGTTTTTGTTCAGCCTTCTGGTGTTAGCACAGCACGAGTTTTTATTGAGGGAATCCTTCACCATATACAGTTCCTCGTTCTCTCATCGTGTACTAATGCGCTCAATTTAGGGTGGGACTTTCTCTCCTCAGCTTCAGCCGTGATATCTTGCCGTCAGAGGGTCATTCGCATGTCAGATACTGCGCTTTCGTCTGATAAAGATGCTCATAGCCAGAGTTTCATCACCACTGATGACTGTTTCATTCCTCCAGGTAATTAGCATATTGTGACCCTGACATCAGATAAGACCAGTACTGGTGATGTGCTCCTAGTACCGTGTGGACGCTACATTTCTGGTGGGCTTACCATCGCTCCTATTCTGGTGCGCTTTCATGATGGCAGAGCATTAGTTACGGCAGTTAACTCTACTTCTTTGCCTGTTGCATAGCCCAAGGCACCAGTGTGGTTTGCTTCACAGATACCGAACTACTTTCTCTGGTGCCCCTTCACGCAGGCGCGCCATCTTTCTCTACAAGTACTGATGACGATGCTATAACGACCGCTTTAACAGCCTCAATAAATCCCGATCTCACGTCAGCGCAAAAGCAAGAACTTTTGGGTATCATTCAAAAACACAGCGCTTCATTTGATATCAATTCCAAGCTTTTGGGTCGCACTTCCGTCACCGTACATCGAATTGAAACGGAAGGCAATACAATTGTACGCCGACGTTCATATCTCTTGTCATACGCAGTGCGGAAAATCATCGAGAACAACGTTACTGATATGCTCAAACGAGATGTTATCCGGCCTTCGTCCAGCTCGTGGTCATCACCTGTATTGCTAGTCCGAAAGAAGGATGGTTCGGTGCGATTCTGCGTCGATTATCGAGCACTTAATTAGATCATGCGCGAAGACAGTACCCGATCCCACGAGTCGACGACGCACTTGGCTCTCTCTGCAAGGCGCTGAATTTTTCTCCAGCCTCGATTTACGGTCTGGTTATCGGCAGATACCTATGCACGAAGCGGACAAAGAAAAAACTGCCTTTGCAACACTAAACCGGCTGTATGAATTCAACGTTATGCCATTCAGTTTATGTAATGCTCCTGCCCCATTTGAATGCATGATTGACACAGTTCTACGCGGCCTAAAATGAAAAACATGTCTTTGTTATCTAGACGACATCGTCAATTTCTCCTCTTCTTTTCGTCAGCATCTTGATCATTTGGACGAGGTTTTAACGCGTATTTCTAATGCTGGACTTCAGCTAAACACAAGGAAATGCCATTTCGCCAACAAGAACATCAAGGTGTTGGGCCACCTTGTCAGCAAAGATGGCGTTCGCCCGGATCCTGACAAGCTTGCTGCCGTCATACACTTCGCTCGGCCAGAAAATCAGAAACACCTATAAAGTTTACTGGGCGTGGCTTGCTACTTCCACTGCTTCATCAACCACTTTGCTGCCATCGCGTCACCCCTGCATAAGCTGCTGACATCCGGATCAACTTTCGCTTGGAACGACGACTGCGAGCGTGCCTTTCAAGCCCAAGAGCATGCTTTAACATCCGACCCTGTCCTGTGCCATTTCGATGAGAACGCATCTACATGTCTCCACAACGACGCGAGTGGCCGTGGCATTGGTGCAGTTCTTCTGCAGCGGGATGCCACTTCACGGGAAAGAGTTATTGCGTATGCTAGTCGTGCTCTTACGGCTGCTGAACAGAACTACTCCGTAACTGATCAGGAGTGCCTTGCTGTCGTTTGGGCCATACAAAAATTTCGACGTTATCTTTACGGACGCCACTTCACAGTTATTACAGACCATCACACCTTGTGCTGGCTATCGTCATTGAAAAACTTGTCTGGTCGCCTCGGTCGTGGGGTGCTCCGCCTACAAGAGTACGATTTCTATAAGTCTAGCAAAAGACACCAAGATACAGATGCTCTCTCTCGCTGCTCCCTTCCACTGTCATCATCGAGTACGTCAGGGGATCGCTCGTCTGGTGGGCAAAACACTGCGTCACCCATCACATTATCACAACTTGCGGTTATCGACACGCCGGCTTCGAATCGCTACACCGAGTTCGCCACACGCCAGCGTGATGACTCATATTGCAATAGCAATATTCAACGCCTAAATGGTATATAACCTACTCCTAATGCTAGATTGGGCTGACAACTAAGGCAATTTAAGCTCGATAACAATGTGCTCCATCGTTACGTTTCCACTTCCGATGGACACCGCTGGGTTCCAGTACTTCCGCGTTATCTACGTCCCCAAGTCTTCGAAGCCTTTCACGACGACTCATGTGCAGGCCACTTGGGATTTCACAAAACACAAAGCCGCATCAGGAAACGTTTCTTCTGGCCTGGCATCTCCACCTTTGTGGCCAAGTACGTTGCATCTTGCCATCTCTGCCAATGGCGGAAGCGACCAACTTCGTCTCCTGTTGGCCTTTTGCAACCCATCCCGTGTCCCGAGACTCCTTTCGCCATCGTTAGCATAGACCTACTAGGACCTCTCCTCATCACGCCAGCAGGTAATCGTTGGATTGTGACTGCTGTCGATCACCTGACACGGTACGCAGAGACTGCTGCACTACGCACAAGTTCTGCTTCAGACGTCGCAGACTTCTTTCTCAACGCCATTGTATTGCGTCACGGTGCACCTCGCGTTCTTCTGAGTGATCACGGCAAGACGTTCCTGGCCACCATAATCGAAACCCCGCTCACAACCTGTGGTACAGTACATAGGACGACGTCAGCCTACCACCCCCAAACTGATGGGCTGACAGAGAGATTTCATCGGACACTAACAGACATGCTAATGATTTACATCGCACCAAACCGCCACAACTGGGATACGATTTTGCCTTTTGTAACGTTTGCCCATAACACCGCTGTTCAAAGAACTACTGGCTACTCACCTTTCTACCTCATGCATGGCCGTTCACCGACATTCACCATCGACGTCTCTTCCTTAGATGTTCCAACTGACGCCTCGGCAACCGTATCAGAGCAGTTCATCACAAGGCTCGAGGGATGTCGGCAACGGGCTTGCCTTAATACAGAAGCCAATCAGCAAGATCGCAAGCAACGCTACGACAGCTCTCATCGCGACGTCTCCTTCAGTCCGGGGGATGAAGTGTTGCTTTGGACGCCCATTCGTACTCCAGGATTGTGCGATAAATTTCAGTCATGCTTCAATGGACCCTATACAATCAATGAACAAACGTCATCAGTGAACTACCATGTCACTCTCAGCGACCTTTCTTCGGAACGTCGCTGTCGTGGTTCGGAGATTGTCCACGTATCGCGTCTCAAGCCATTCGTTCAACCTTCCGTTTCCGTCTAAGACGCGTCCGGGCTGGCCGCTCACGCGAGGGGGGGGGAGTGTGAGCATTATTCATGCGCGTCATCTTATCATGTGTACATACTCATCATCATCAATCTGTCCTGTTTTGTGGGGCAGAGGCTCGGCAAGTTGTATATATATATATATATATATATATATATATTGAAACGGGGTGTTGAACAAGCAGGAGTCGACTCGGTGAACGAAAGCTTTATTTAGCGCAAGGGCTAACTGAACGCAAGCCTGCGATCACAGCAAGTCTTCTTCCTTTTCTATACTCGAGCTCCATGCCCACTGCCCTCGTTACAATCACCCCCGGGCGATGAGGGAGCCATCCTGGCGACCTAAGGACAGGTGTACACAGAAAGGTCATGGTATGGCTTGAGCCGAGAGATGTGTACGATTTCTTGTCCCCGACGGCGCTTGTCCGGAGATGCGTCCAGCGGCTCGACCAGGTAGTTGACAGGGGATGTTTGGCGTACAACTCGATAAGGGCCATAGTATCTGGACGAAAGCTTGTGGGAGAGTCCTGGAGGAGTAGAAGGAATCAATAACCACGCCAGTGAGTTCGGAGCAAAGCTCATAGGCGTGGTTGACGCGTCGTGGCGATGTTTTTGGCGCGTCTGGTCATGTGACGTGAACGCACGAGCAAGCTTCCGACATTCTTCAGTGTGTGCTGCTGCTCGAGAACCGGTAGTCATCTCTGAAGGGTCCGGTCGATAAGGAAAAATAGTATTCATTGTTGATGATGGCTCGCGTCCATAAAGAAGAAAGAAAGGCGAAAATCCAGTGGTGCTTTGCGTTGCAGTGTTGTAAGCATATGTCACAAAAGGCGGTATGCTATCCCAATTTGACTGGTCGGATGAAGCGTACTTGGCCAGCATATCTCCAAGTGTACGATTAAAACGCTCTGTCATTCGTTTGCGGATGATATGCTGTGGTAGTGCCGTGTATGATGCGACACTCGCTCAAAAACGCTTTGATGGCATCGGAGAGAAAAACGCGGCTGCGGTCGCTTAGTAACTCTCGAGGTGCTAGACGCCTTAAAACCAGGTTTTGCAGTATAAAACATGCAACGTCTTTTGCGGTAGCAGAAGGTAACGCAGCTGTTTCAGTGTACCGCGTTAGGTGGTCGATAGCGACAATGACCCAGCGGTTGCTACTCGAAGTATCCCGATTGAAAGCTCGTGCTGGACACGGCAACGGCTGCAAGGGACCTGTGGCATACCTTACGTAACGGCGAACGAAACGGTACATACCGCGCCAGTTGTACCGCAGCTGCAAGCGAGTGTATGTTTTTAACACACCAGCGTGGCCACATTGCAGGTCATCGTGGAACGTGGCACAGATGTCAGAGCGCAGATGTCGGGGAATGACGAGCAACCACTTACGACCCGTCGAGCGGTCGTTTCGGCAGTCAAGCAGGTTATCCCGAATAGCGAAGTGTCCTGCTTGACGGCGAAGCGTCCTGGAAACTGGAGCGAGAGTCCGGTTTGCGAGCAAGTCCAAAAGAGAAGAAATCCAAGCATCTTTGCGTTGCTCGGAAGGCATGTCCGAAATGCTGATGGCCAAGGCAGCACTGGTGGAGATGGGCGAGCCGACAGGCTCTGAAGCCAATGGCGAACGGGATAGGGCATCGGCGTCAGAATGCTTCTGGCCAGAACGGTAGATAACACGGATATCGAACTCCTGTAACCGCAATGCCCAACGAGCGAGCCGACCATTAGGATCTTTTAGGGAAGATAACCAGCAAAGCGCATGGCGGTCTGTTACAATATCAAACGGACGTCTATACAAATAAAGCCGAAACTTTCCGGTTGCCCAAATAATGGCAAGGCACTTCTTTTCAGTTACAGTGTAATTCTTCTCGGCTTTACTGAGGGTGCGGCTGGCATAGACAACGACGTACTCGTCAAAGCCATCCTTGCGTTGTGCCAGTATGGCCCCTAGCTCGACACCACTAGCGTCTGTATGAAGCTCCGTTGGAGCAGACGGATCAAAATGTCGGAGTATGGGAGGCGTGGTGAGGAGCCGTCGGAGTTCCTGAAATGCATCATCACACGCCTGCGACCACACTGACAAATCAGAACTTCCGGCAAGAAGATTGGTCAAGGGGGCGATAATGGAGGCGAAATCGCGGACGTAGTGCCGGAAGTATGAACATAGGCCGATGAAGCTTCGAAGCTCTTTGATGGTGGTTGGCTTTCGGAAATCCGAGACTGCATTAAGTTTCGTAGGGTGCGGGAGAATGCCATCCTTAGAAACTACATGGCCGAGAATTACAAGCTTGCGAGCGCCGAAGTGGCATTTCCTCAATTTAAGTTGAAGTTCCGCCGTGGAAAGGCACGTAAGAACTTGCTCGAGGCGGCTGAGGTGGGTCGCAAAGTCGCTTGAAAATACCACAATGTCGTCCAAATAACAAAGGCACGTTTTTCACTTTAGACCTCACAAGATGGTATCTATCATCCTTTCGAAAGTGGCAGGCGCATTGCAGAGGCCAAAGGGCATAACGGTGAATTCATATACTCCATCCGGTGTTACAAAGGCTGTCTTCGAGCAGTCACCCTCTGCCATGGACACCTGCCAGTAGCCGGAGCGTAAATCTAACAAAGAAAAGAGCTCTGCACCTTGTAGGCAGTCCAGAGCATCATCGATGCGCGGCAGAGGGTATACGTCTTTGCGCGTTATCTTGTTGAGTCGGCGGTAGTCAACGCAGAACCGGATGGATCTGTCTTTTTTCATGACGAGAACAGCCGGTGAAGCCCAAGGACTGTTGGAGGGCTCGATGATGCCACGCTTCATCATGTCGTCCACTTGTTCGTTGATAACACGGCAATCAGCAGATGACACACGTTACGGACGCTGTCTTAGCGGGGCTTGTTGACCAGTGTCAATACGGTGAACGACCGCAGACGTTCGGCCTAAGCCTGACTGGTCACGATCGAATGAAGAGCGAAAGCGGAGTAGAAGATTTATAATCTCTTCGCGCTGAGTTGGTGCGAGCTCAGAGTCGATGGCATCCGAGAATACGTCGAGAACATCATTAGGAGTGACAGCACAAATTGGGAGCGAAACCGTAGAATCGGGTATAGTAGCCGGAAGAATGCACTCGCAAGGTTCGTAGCTTCCCAGGCATTCTCCACGTAGTAGGAATGACGGGCTGTCCGAGGGATTGCACATATAAATGGCAGCGTGACTGTTGCGAAAAACGACGACGGCAAACGGAAGCATGATATTTCGACGGCACGCAGATGGGACCGATGACATAAACAACAATGGCGATTTCGGAGGGGAGGCACACGACACCGAGACAACAACAGCTGAGAAAGGCGCAATGTCAACGTCAGAAGCAGCAAACACTCTACACGAAGCGCCATCGTCGGGGTCTTAGCACGGCACAGATAATGCGAGTTCGGAACGAGCACAGTCGACCAAAGCAGAATTGGACGAAAGAAAGTCCCATCCAAGGATAACGTCATGCGAAGAACGGAATAAAGCTACAAATGTGACGACGTACATCGCACCTTGAATGACGACTCATGCAGTGCACAAAGCTGAAGGCTAAATATGATGGGACTAAGCTGTCTGCAAAGATAGGTCGGTAAGTTGCGTGGTCACTTTCTTCAAGTTTCGGCAGTTTCTCGCTAATTACAGATACGGCAGCTCCAGTGTCAACAAGTCCGTGCACATTAATTCCATCAATATAGAGTTCGATTTCGTTCGGGGACAGCAGTTAGGTCTTGAAATTTTCGCTGCCAACGCAGTTCTTGCCTCCGGAACTGCCCCCGTCAGTTTTCCTCTCGCGGTGGGCTGTTGCGACGTAACATTGGAGAAATAGATCTGCGACGAGGAGAAGGCGAACGGCTTGAGCCGGATGGGCGGCGACCGGTACGTACGTCTAGAGGTGGATCGGCAGGAACGGGATATCGCGGCTGAGTGGGCATGTAGTGTGAGGCCCCTGCAATGTCATGAGAAGGGAAGCTGCGACGGGGGCAGTAACGAGCTATGTGGCCTGGGATGCCACATGAAAAACATATCGGCTGACTATCCGGAGTGCGCCATTGGCTGATGGTAGGGGCACTTGTCGCTGAATAAGGTACCGGAAACGGTCGTGCAGGCGGCGGCTTCATATAAACGTTCTGAGTTGTTTCGTATACAGCCGGAGACGGGACAGTGAACGCCGGGCAGGTGGCGTTGACGAATAAACTTGGCGAATTGCTTCGTAGATAGCTGGAGACGATGGAGCGCGTGGCCGAGCAACAGCGGCTGTATATGTTAGTGGTGCGGTAACAGATGGTGGAGCCTGAGCTGGCGGCAATGCTTCGGCAACTTGCGATTGAATGACCTGGCGAAGCGAAGGCGATAAGGGTGCCATTGGCTCGGTAGTTCTGGTGATTTTAGATAGCTGCCGGGCGACCTCCTCACGTATGAATTGCTTTATGAGTGGCATTAAAGCAGAGTGTTCGGCAGTGTCATGGCGATAGTCGAGGGATGAGAGGTCCGCGATGTCTTGAGTAGCGCAACGTGTGGAAGCACGTTGCCTACGCAGCTAATCATAACTTTGGCAGAGCTGAATCACCTCGGCGACCGTCTGGGGACACTTCGCAGCAAACATTTGGAATGCACCGTCGTCGATTCCTTTCATGGTGTATTTTATCTTGTCTGCCTCATCCAGAGTCGGGTTGACGAGCTGGCAGAGGAAGAGCACATCTTCGATGTAGCTCGTGAAAGTCTCATCTGTTCTCTGTACTCTGCCACGCAAGCGCTGTTCAGCACGAAGGCGGTGGACAGCAGGACGTCCAAAGACTTCCGAGAGGGTTTTTGCCAATTCCGATCAGGTACTGAAATCACTTTGATGATTCCTGTACCATAGTTTCGCCACGTCGGCCAGGTATAAACTCACAATTGTGAGGTGAGCTTATTGGCTGCGTTCCACTTATTGTACGCGCTCACCAGTTCATACTCGGCAATCAAGTTGTCCACATCTTGGTCCTCTGTGCCATCAAATATGGGGGGGTCGCGCTGTTGGAGAGCGCCAGCGCAGAATACAGGTATGGGTGCGAGACCTGGAGTGGCAGCCTGAGACGGTCCCGGATCAGTCATTGCAGAAGGTGGTTGGAGTGTGTGGCAGCGAAGCTCCAGGGTGAGGACCAGATGTACCCAGCACCTCCACCACTTGAAACGGGGTGTTGAACCAGCAGGAGTTGACTCGACGAACGAAAACTTTATTTAGCGCAAGGGCTAACTGAACGCAAGCCTGCGATCACAGCAAGTCTTCTTCCTTTTCTATACTCGAGCTCCATGCTCACTGCGCTCGTTACAATATATATATATATATATATATATATATATATATATATATAATTATGCAAGGTCATCAATATTGAAGCGATAGTAAACTAAATAATACTGAAAAAATAGGCACGCATAAAGTGGCAAGAATAAAGTCGTTCAATGAGAACATTCAGCAAGTACAATTATGAGCATGCTATGCATCGGAGGCTGAAAGTATAGAATTTTGCCCCGCCGCGGTGGTCTAGTGGCTAAGGTACTCGGCTGCTGGCCCGCAGATCACGGGATCGAATCCCGGCTGCGGCGGCTGCATTTTCGATGGAGGCGGAAATGTTGTAGGCCCGTGTGCTCAGATTTGGGTGCACGTTAAAAGAACCCCAGGTGGTCGAAATTTCCGGAGCCCTCCTCTACGGCGTCTCTCATAATCGTAGCGTAGTTTTGGGACGTTAAACTCCACAAATCAATTGCCATCGAAAGTATAGAATTTTATTGCGACAGCAAATAAATGGACACTTTCAGCAGTTCTTGTTTTTTTTTCTCCGTTACCGCCATGCTTCAGATCTGTATATATGTGGATTGTAGAACGAGATACAGAGACAGCACCCGTTCTTGGGCGGGCAGTTCTATTATCTCCCTTCATTGATCTCTTCTTCCGATGAACTTCTTTCTGTGGTGGTCTGTCATTACACTTGGCCCCGACTGTGAGCGCGGTGGGCTGCCGACAACGTCTTCGGTGGGCGCCATTGTCGGTTCGGGAGTGGCCGGGTTGCGAGTTTACAAAGACTAGCGGATATACCACCCAGTTCTCCCCCCCCCCTCCTATGCACTGCGCCGGGCATCCTTACGAGGCTCTCGAAAGCTGCGCGTTGATCGGTTCATGCGTGACTCCATCAGCAAACATGGCGGCGCCCACGTGGATGCTGCAGGCAGCTGCCAGGCAAGACTAGACAAGCGCACTGTGTTCGCTGAGGCAGTTTTAGTCGTGAAAAATGGCTTCCGATCATTTGAAAGTACGCGAAATTTTGAGTGTGCCAAAAATGCTGTGGGCATGCCTGTATCGACGCCGCACTCCAATGCCGCCGCCAGTGTTGGACCGTTTTGAACGAGTGCTGGGGACTCGCAGAAGTGGATAGTCGTATCCAGTGAAGATTAACAAGACGTCGAGATGCCGGTCTGGGTAAGCTCTTTTTTGCAGTTCTGAAAAAACTCATAAAATGATTTTTTGCGAGGCCGTCGGTACAATCAAGTACGCGAACGGTGCTCGGGCAGGCGCCGTTCAGGTTTTCAATTCCCAGTGGGAGCACGACTACTGCTTTTGTTTTATAGTGGCTTTAGTGCGCATAGTATTTAGTGGAATAAATGAGAAAAAAATCAAGTGAAACGCAGGGCTTCGATGATTTGTCGAAAGCTATAAATTGAAAAAAGTAAGCTCACGTCTTTTTTGGGGCTTCACTGCAAGACGTTTGTGTATTTTGGTGACTGCATGTGTGAATCTTTAAGTTCGTGTGCCCAGAGTAAGCATCATGTTGAATGGGGAGAGACTGCAGAATATACATAAACTGCAATCCGAAACTGTTAGTGGCTTGAGCTTTCATTCATTACACGTCAATTATTGAGAACTGTGCCAAGAATGAACAGAATAACCAGCTGCAGCTAAGTTGCGCACAGTGTTCTAAAATGCACTCTCCTCGGCATTCCTTTTTACTGACCTTGCACGTTCACGTAAGGCAAATGAATTATGACACGAGACGGGGACTGCTACTCTAGCTGTAGTGTTGTGAATAAGCAATTAACGTCAATCTGTCTGCAGCGCATCACTGAGAAATGAACTGGGTCGTTTGCAACACTTCTAGATATGGCTCCGTGCAAAATAATAAAAAAAACATTATTACACTTCAGGTTGGCAAGTATTGTGTGATTTATGCAGAATATGCTAACATTTTTACCAGAAATATACTCAAAGGCGTAACTAACAAAATGGTACAATGCTATCCTGTTGACACATATTTGTTATGCATTGTTTAAAAACTAGTGAAATATGGTGGTCTTCGTAAAGATAGTTCATATCTTTGTTTCAATGTACGCTACCGTTTGCCTATTGTGCAAGTCGCTCACAGGTGGTATGTAAAGAGACCGCACATAATAGCACTCGTCTTGTCATTTCTAACTTTTTTTCATTCTAGTCACTCAGTCCTCCCCGTTCCTTATACAAGAACTCATTTCTCTTCTCCAACTCATTAGGCTTGCTTCACTTCCACAGCCCTTGTTTTCAAGCACCCTGAAATAATACAAAAGGGGTACTGACAATGATTTTCATTTTCTTGCATCAAATGAAAGGCTAAGCCTTCAAGCACCTAGAAATTGTACTGCTTAGTGTGAGGACACTCTGCAATGGTAATTAAAATGTGGTTTCAAAAGCTAGTTTCCATCTCTACAGTTCCCTGACATCGTAACCCGCTATGAGCGTCTCGTCACGTGCTTGGGCAAGAAATCGAGAAACTCTCTCGCCATCCGCACTGTGGCTATGTTCCTGACCCACAAGCAGTTATTTCGATTGTGTTTGTGACGTATGAGTATACATTTCCGTACCCGATGTTACAATGGTCACCTGATGTGATGCTACATGAAGCAAACACGGCGCAACTTTACCCAGTAGAAGGGGCAGTGGAGTGAACGAGGCGGCTGCGTGGCATCTCGGCTGATTCTCTGACGGGTGACAGTAGCGGCGGCGCTGTAGTCTCATGGTACTGGAGATCTCAGGAGCGTCTGCGTTGGGAGCGCGCGCGCTGTGGCCTGCAAAGGCGTGTAATGGCTCGTTTGTAGCGCGTTTAATGCGTTTCTAGGCCTTTATCAGTGGACGCACCTGCTACGCACTATTGTGCACGAGTGAATATGCAGGCACGTGGAAATCTCGTCGATACATTCACTCTTTCAAGAACCTGCCAGCTCAGAAAAGAAAACGTCAATCAGAATTTGCACAGATCCGCCTAGCTTCTCACTCAAGCAGCCCTTTAAGCTGCGTCGCACCATAAGTGGCTACTGGCTAACTACAAAGACAGGAGAAGTATCGAAGCTGCGATTAAATCATATGCTCGTTTTGTCGGCAGTCTCTACGATATGCAGAGCACAGTGTTCCTCGAATGAGCCTACATGCGCTCGATTGTTTCACGATAAACTTGAGTATGAGTAACGCTGTTACAACAATTATATCAGTGACGACTCAATTTTATCCTGCCAGTTTTGCGGAATATAGTATTTATTGCTTCCTGCAAGGCTTATTACATAATGAATATAGTAAAAACAAGGCACAAACGTATTAAAAAGTGTCACTTGTATATATAGCCCCTGTGTTAATCTGCGTAAATTCCTTGTAACCAGTTCTCATATTGTATCAGCAGCTTCAATTTTGCTGCTTTCCAAATATTCTATTGGCGTAACGCCATTGCAAGCCAGCAAATTTATGACCATGTTTGGTATTAGAACTGTAGTTTTATTATTAAGCGTAAAAAGTGTAGGCAGGCAGTGGTGCATCTTGTTTTGAGAAATTCAACTTATATATTGTGAGGGCTCGGCAACGCAGTCAAGGTGACGATAAGGTAAAAACTACCTAATAAACCGGAGCTACGGCATCAATGCAGTCATGGAGCACACGCGCGCCTAGGAACGACTACGAAACCGCGTCCCGACTAGCTCAACATGGAGCACAAGGCTGCCAGATTACGTGAGGTCTCACATCCGACCCCTCGTTTTTTTTGTTTTTTTTAATGGCCAATGGGCTTTTGAGATCACACCCCACCCCGTTTTTTTCATGTCTCATAGTTTAGCAGCAACGAAAACAGCAACATCTTCCCAGAATCTTGGAACAATATGGTCCTCCTTCTTGAAACTCTTCATCTTTGTCTGAGGCTTGGTCTTTCTGCGTGCCGAAAAGTTGTCCCGAAGTTTTCTCTGACGCTCTACCTGACGTTTTTCTACTTTCCCAGTGCATGAATCCCACATTTTGCGCTGGTCTGCTGCCTCTTCTCGCAACGTTTCAGCGATGTCTTTATCAAAAATACGGCCACCTCTGACCTTGATCTTTTCTTTCGTGTCCAGAGCCCAGTGACATTTCCGCTTCTTCTGACCCCTTCCCGCACAGCTGTCCCGGCAAAAGGCAGCTGCCTCCTGTGATGTATTTTCCTCTTTCGTGTAGCGCGCAGCAGCTAAATAGGCCTCCTTGCCTCGGCTTGGGTCGCTTATTATGGGTTGGCTTAGCAGCTGGCTTAGTGGCTTGCTTCTCGGCCTCGCGCTCACCACCTGCGGGTCTCTTATCTCTGACATCTTCAATTTTACAGCTGAGATGCCGTCGGGCTCATCCAGAAAACCGGCACGTTTTAGTACGGCTGAGTGCATGCTTCCATTGGCTTCCTTTTGTGTCTCCGTTTTCAATTCATTGGCTTGCAGTGGCTGGCTAACTCTCAGGCAATGGTCTAGGTCCAGCCATCCCGTATTGACGCTTGAGTCTTTAGCAAGAAGCTCTTGACATTCCCTTTGAATTAAATCGTCATTCTTTTTGCTGGATCTATGCAGGCGACGAATTTATGATAATGTATCTCGCAAAAATTCAGTGGAGTGGTCAGTAACTTTGTAAAGCCCCAAATCATTGTCATCGGTGGCAGGGCCGTATACATACTGGTGCAATACGTGTTGAATTGCAGTGTCTTCTTGTTGTAACTGGGGACTTGCGTGGCCATCACGTAGCTGCGGCAATGACAATTCTAACGTAGTATTTGGGTAAAGTTGCGCCGTGTTTGCTTCATGTAGCATCACATCAGGTGACCCTTTATTTAATTCGAGATATAATCATGTAGCTGGGGCTCGTGCGGCAACGGCGAAAACGGGAAATAGGCTGTGTAAAATTTCGTCTGCGTAAAAAAGGGCGTAGAGCTATTGGGCAGCACAACAGCATTGGACATCCGTGGTAGTACCTTTTCTAGGCATCGCATGAGAATACCCGTGCCAGGATAGTAGATTTCTGTTGGATTAGGCGGTCGGACAAGGTGCTCAACGCGGGCGGCCTCAAACAAGTCCTCTCCAAGGATTAAAGACAAGGGGTTTCTAGCCAGAACGCGAACTTCAAGTATTGCCGAGATAGGCCCCACAGCGATACGAATGCAAATTTTACCAGCTGGCATGACGGTGCCGCCACCTACAATAGATATGGGAGGTTTGGTCCATGGTAGCAGGTTGGCAGATCCAATGACGTCTAGCTTGAACCACTGTCTGCAAATGCTTCTACAGTGCCGATAAGTGGAATGTCTGCTTGAATCACAGCGCACTCCACACGAGATCCTTCAAATGGTTCTGCAGGTTGAAGGCACGCCAGGGAAGGAAAACTTGTTTGCTGGCTGGGTAGCGGGGCACTGGTTCTGAAATGGGGGCACTTCGATGCAATATGGCCCAGTTGGCGACACTTGTAACATATGGCCTTGCTTATATCTTCCCCGGGGCGATAGGCAGGTGCGCCGTTTCGGGAACTAATTGCAAGATAACGAGTGTTGTGTTGATCTAAGGGTAACGACGAAATTCTACACAAGACTGCTGACTGAGCCAGATTCATTAGTGAAGATCTGTCATTCATCTGCTGCACAGGCACGGGAAGCGCTCGTGACATTGATCATCCGGCTGTGATGGGCGGCTGACTTGTAAAAGCAGAGGCATGCTCTACAGTTTGGTCGAGTTGGGTGGCGATGGCAAGAAAAGCGCTAACAGTTGGTGGTAGTTGTGCAGCAATAGTTGTTGCCAAGTATGCGTCGCACACACCCTGTAAGGCATATTCAATGCGCTCATGAGCTGTTAATTGGACCGAACATTTTGAAATTACGCGCTGTCTCGCCAAAGAGTATTTAACGAGGCTCTCACTGGGTGACTGGACGCGTGTGGTGACTATGTGCTGCCACTTCAAAAGCGTAAGCTTGTCTCCAACTTGGTTCTCAAACGCAACATTGAAATTCTCCCACGTGTCCAACTCGTTTCGTGCCACGCTTTTCCAATCACCAGCAGTGCCACGGAGCTTACCAAGCGCTACGGCGAGGAGAGTAAATGGTGTCCATAACGCTAAGCCTTGTGTACGCTCGAGTTCTTCAAGCCACTGGTGAACTGAAATGCTACCATCACCACTAAAGGTAGGCAGCGAGGCTGAAAGGTCGGGCAACGTAGTGACTTGAACTGGAAACGTCGGCCGTTGTGACTACGTCAAAAACTGCTGTAGTAGGTCACTCAGCACTTGCGTACTTAAAATTGACTGCGCAGCTGTCGAGTCAGGCCACCAGACGGTTGATGGTTCCAGGCGATGTCATGAAGCAAGCGTTTGATCGTGTCTCCCTTCGAGCCAGTCGTCTCTAGGTTACGGCGCGAAAGTTCATAGCGTATGAAGTCCGCTGTCAACCCGTAGATGTCTTCTACAGTGGCTTCATTCCTGTTAATCAGCGGCATTGTGGTGTCACTTGACGGCGGGCAAGCTTGAATAAGGCTTACGGGCAAATGGCAGCGATGCGGGCCACTGGTACCAACTCACACACAATAAACAAATGTCTCGGGCTTCCCCCGCATGGTTCTTCGACTACTGCGCCAAATCTGAGGGCTCGGCAGCGTAGACAAGTCGGCGATAAAGCAAAAACGACTTTAAAGCCACGGCATCAATGCAGTCATGGAGCACGCGCACGAGGAACGACTACGAAACTGCGTCCCCACTAGCTCAACATGGAGCACAGGGCTGCCGATTACCTGAGGTTTCACAATATGTACACAGTCAACACACACACACAAAAGCATGAGCCCGCGTGCTTTTGGTTGCCGCCTGCTGGTTCGCCTCCTGCAATTTTCGCCTGAAAGGCCTGCTTTTTGCAGGTCCCCTGGCCGCAGTCTTTCAGAAGGCGACGTTTAAAGGTCCCGAAACTCGATCAAGGGGGCCGGAGCGGACCGCAAGAGGTTCGTGATGCGATTTTGATCGGTTTTGTCCCGCAGCCTTGGCAGGGCTGAGAGGTATGCGCCGACTGTGAGGGTGGGACCCACTGTGCCTCTTAAGCGACCGATGCACGATGTTTCACGGTACGCCACGCCTTCTCCTTCACCGGCGGTGACGCCGCCTCCCAGTCCCGATGCCACGGATTTCTCCCCGCAAGGGGACGACATCATTGCCCGCCTGCAGGCGCTCACGGGGGGCTTGGCGTCGTCGGTGTTCACGGGCGCAGACCAGACAGAAGAAAACGAGGATGCGCGGACTTTGGTCACGGAGGCGACGGCGGTGCCCGCGGGCCTGGCGGTCGACGTCGGAAGCCACATCCAGTGGCATGTCGAGGACGACGTGTCGCGTTTCCTCTCAGACTCGACCAACAAGGTACCGGTCACCACCCACAACTTCGTCCTCAACCGGCTGTTCGAGCTGGCGGCGGCTTTCTGCGGGGACCTGCGTGTAGAGGCGGCGACGGAGCGAGGCGCTGCAGTGGCCCTTCGGGGCCAGCTCACAGAGACGCGCCAGGAGATGGCCGCGTTGCCGGCGAGGGGCCCTGTGGCGAGTCACGGGGGCGCTGCCGCCGGTCCACAATGGTTTAGCGACGTCGACCGGGGCCAGACCCGTGGTCCCGGTGCGCCAGGGTTCCCGCCAGCGGTGCATGGCGCGGCAGGTTCGTATGCGGCAGCGATAACAAGCGGGGGTCCCGGCCCGGTGGCCCTGACTCGCGGACTCGACGCAGGGGGTCTACCGGCCCTGGCCCACATCAGGACCACGAGCAATTGGCGTTCCTGACGCCCGCCACGCAGACGACGACGCCGGCACGGGACGTACTGCGGCTACTGAAGACAAACATCGACCCGGTAACCAAGGGCATCACCGACGTGGTGCTACGACACACCAGGTATGGCGTGACCGTCTTAACAAATGCACAAGCTACCATACAAAATCTCTTAGAGGCAATACAAGAGAACGTAGTCATGCGCGCTTCCATTCTGACTCGCGTGTCGGACTAGCGGAATCCGCACGTCAGGTATTCGGGGGTCGACGAGGACGTCGACTAGGACAGGTTTTTTAACAACATAAACGAGCGAAACGCCGTGCTGGGCGTAGACGAGCAGCGGTGCAAGGTCCACGTAGTATTCCGCGAGAGGTCGGGCACCAACGCGTTCGTTGCGGAGGTCGACGCTGACAGCTTTAAAGCGCTCATGTCGCGGCCACGGGTCTCTCTTGGTTGGAACGTGTTGCGGGTTTCCGGGGTCCTGCATGTGTCTACGTGCCCGTTCTGTGCGACGCACGACACGACCTCAGCTCCTGCTTCCACAGAACCAACGAGTCACGGGCGACTTGTATGACGTGTGGTGGCAGCCACCAGGTGGTCGGCTGCACAGTACGCGCGGGGTATGCAGCCATCTGTTGCGCCGAGTGCCGGAAGACTGGCAGAAGGGCACACAGCTGGTTTCCTGGGTTGTCCCCTACTAATGCAGAAAGTGGCGCGCCTCCGGGCTCGCACTAATTACGGCCCCGCCAGTAAAGGAGCGCGGGGTTCCGGGGGCGGGCAGATACGGATGTGCGCGAAAACGAAGAGGGGACCGGGGGGAGGTGGGGACTACCTGGTTTAGGCACAGAAGTACGACACTGCCCTTTGGGCACGTGTGCCGACTACTCTGTGACCAGTTGTGGCGTTAAAGAGACAACGGTGAACGTCTGGTTTCTGCAGGTTAATGTCAACCTTGCGCGGCTGGCGACCACTAATCTCTTCTAGCGGATGAGTGAGTCAGGTGTGTCGCTGGCGGCGGTGTCCCGCCCGTACAGGCTGGGCAAGAAGTTTCGTGCACCGCCTCCAGGCTCCCAATATATAGCGCCGGATTGAGATACAGTCGTTGCGTTCATCCTACCGAGGGCTCCCTATGATATCTGCCCGCTTCTGATATCGGAGTTGGGCGTTGCGGTCTACTGTGAGGCAAGCGGCTCAGACTTTGTCTTCATCTCGGTGTATGCCCCGCCACACAAATCTATGGAGCCCACCTTGATGCTAGTGTAATGGGCGCTCGCCCGGTCGCGGGCGCAAAACTTCATAGTAGCCGGCGATTTCAACGCCAAACACAGTGCCTGGGGTGCGCAGGCAACTGATCCCAGTGGATCACGTCTGCTAGAGTTCGCGACCGCGACCGGTCTAATCAAGTTAAATGACTCCTGCTACATTCCTACGTGTGAAAACAAATACAGCATGAGTTGGATCGACGTCATCCTCGCTACGCCTTCGACGATTGCCCCCGGTTATTCGTGGCGGGTGCGAGAAGACGTCACCTGCTCGGAGCACCGGTATCTCGAAGTAGCAAACGGCCAGGACACGCCAACTCGAAATAAAAGGCTAACGCCCTACGCCCGTGAACAGCTGCTCGAAGCACTAACACAGGAGCCGTGGTTTGACCGGGTGACTGGCGCACAGCTACAGTCGGCTGACGCACTGAAGCTTGTTGTGAACCAATTTTACCACCTTTTTGAGGCATACCGCCCTAAACACGTACGACCTGCCCATCGAACGAGGTGGGGCAACCCCTGGTGGGAGCTGGAACTGGCGCAGGAGCGGAAGCGAGTGAACGCCACACGGCGCCGCTTACGAAGGTGTAAGGACGATACTCTGCGCGTAGTCTTTCGGATGGAGTACAGAGCGACACTAGCCAGCTTCCGCATCACACTGCTTGCGCCAGGGAGGGATTCTTGAGGGGCTTTTGCGCCAAACGTGCGCGGTAGTCGATCTTCTTTCTCCGCGCCCTACAACAAGGATTCCACCTCTTCTGCGAGCGGATGGGGCCCACGCGTCTACACATTTAAAAATGGTGGCCTTGTTATGAATGGCCCATGTCGCGGTGGATGACCCCGCATCCGACCAACACGAGCTGGAGACCATCCGCTGGCAGGCCCATGCCCTGTATTGGACACGCGAACAGGACAATCTCTTTTCGCAGGCCGAGCTCGAGGCGGTTATTTGTCAAATGCGTGACAGGTCGGCCCCTGGTCCGGATGACGTAACGCCATCTAGGTGAAAGGCTTCATTCAAACCCGGGCGGCATTTCTCCCGTGACTGTTCAACGGTTCACTTCGTTTTGGCCACTTTCCAACGCAATGGCGCCAGGGATGCATAATCTTAATTCAAAAGCCAAGTCGACCATCCGAACTCGCGACATCATATCGCCCCATCGGCGTGAATTCCGTCTTGGGCAAGGTTCTGGATCGCCTTCTGAATGTCAGGCTGTACTTCTTGCATCAAGGTGGACACATTCATCCTCGCCAGTACAGCTTCACGCACGGTAGGAGCGCGGTACTGGCGCTACACCAACTTCACGAATGTCTCTTTCGACTCAAGGCCAAGGGGACTCCTGCGGTATCAACGTCGTTAGACTTGAAGGGAGCATTCGGCGCCGTCTGGTACCCGCTAGTGCTTGAGTGACAGATCTTGATTTCTGAACCTAGTGCTTGAATGGCAGATCACCTTGTAATCCCAGGTACTACTCGCCAGGCTCTTGTGGACAAGGGCTCCGAGATATTGCGACGGGTGGAGCGTTGCACGGCTACGTCCAAAGTGACGCAAAGCCAGGAAAAGACGTCCTGTGTGCTGTTCTTCCACGGAGTGGGCGAGATGGAACGCGTTCGTCTCTCCATTCGCGCGGGCGGCTGTCGGAAGTCTCAAATTTGTGGACACGCTGCGGGCCTGGGGCGTCGTTTTCAATGGCCGCCTCTTCTTCTTTGCGCACGCCGACCATCTGCGTGACAAGGTGAATCACCTGGCGGCAAAAAAGTTGCCTTTAAAAATATGGCCGGCACCCTTCGGCCAAACGCAATATGAAAGCTGTAAAGACAAGTCATGCTGCCGGCTATAGCGTACGTCTCGATCGTTTGGTGGCCTGAGCGACCCGATTGCCGTTTGAAAAGCCGCCTCGTATTAGTCCAGCGTAAGGCTTCCTCGTCAAGCTCACCTTTCTATCCGTAGGGTCAAAGCGCGCCTCAGGCGGGAGCTATTGGACCTCTGGGCATCCGAGTAGCGTGGATCCCATGCGGACACCAAACTCCCCGATGAGTTTCAGAGGTCACGAGCCTGCCGCCACGTTTTTTCCACCCACTCATCACCTCATTACCCTACTCACAGGACACGGTCAAATTCCACATTACTTTCACTGTTTCGGACTAATGAGGGAACCGATCTACCCCTGCGGCAACCTCTGCCCCTCCCTCGACCATTACTACGAGGATTGTGAACTTACCGCTCACATCGTGGACCGTCTGCGGCCTCGCGATGCCTTTCGTGGTGGCCCCACCGTGGTAGTCTAGTGGCAAAGGTACTCGGCTGCTGACCCGCTGGTCGCGTAATCAAATCCCGGCTGCAGCGGCTGCATTTCCGATGGAAGCGGAAATGTCGTAGGCCCGTGTGCTCAGATTTGGGTGCACGTTAAAGAACCCCAGCTGGTTGAAATTTCCGGAGCCCTCCACTACGGCGTCTTTCATATTCATTTGGTGGTTTTGGGACGTTAAACCCCACAAATCAATCAATCAATCCCTTCGGGGTGGGGATCACGCAGCCGTTCTCCTGAGCAACCAAGACCAGGCGCTGCATACTCTGATCGCCACCAGCATCAGCGCCCAGATACCTGACATGACACGGTAACACGACACTCTATACTTGTCTCCCACACCAAAGACGATCTGTCTCGTTGATGCACAGGCCCTTTGGCCAAGTACGGCGGGGTTCTCACCCCTGTCTGTGCGCGACAGGCAATCGTTGAAAGCAATTCGGACTGGAACGCAGCACCAGGCCGTGCCTGGTGCTGCGTTCCAGGTGATGGGAGGAGCTCTATCAAACAACCGGAATGCCAGTGAGAACCACCAGCATTCTGAAACTATTTTTGGATTGTTGGGCTGCCCTACCCGTGGACTGTGCTCCCTGCGTCTGTACAGGACCTGCAGCACGAAAACAATGCGTCTGCATCGACGTGTTTTTTTACGTCTTGCTCTCACGTCTTTTCACTATAAGCTCCGGACTCAAGGAATCCCCAACTTTCTCCCGCAACTGTCTCCCGTCTCTTGTCTTTTACCTCTAATCGTTCACCATCAAGGGCACGATGACGGCTACCGAGAAAAAAATGCTCAGCAGGTATCTGTGCTCGCCGACCCAACGCCTGAGGACACTGCAATGTTACCGTTTGCCCCAACATTTTTTTCATTTCGCTAATAGGCTTTTTCACTAATTTTTGCGCTTTGAGTATATTTTATCCTCTTTTCATCTATTTTTAATTGGCTTTAAACCTGGTATATCTAGGCAGGGACAGGTTTTTCCTAAACAATTGTTTTTAAAACAATTTTTCATCGAGTCTGGGAATGAAGTTTACTGAAGTTTACCGGGGTGATATATATATATATATATATATATATATATATATATATATATATATATATATATATATATATATATATATATATATATAGTCATGACTAAGAAAGACGCTGGCGCTTCGGCGCGCGGGTAGCTAGAGCAAGGAAGAGAAGAACGAAGTCAGAATAGAAACAGCTGGCCCAGGATCGGGTGTTGTCTCTTGTTCTCTGTCTCGCTCATAACAATGGCGCAGTCAACGAAGAATAAGTCTTACGTCCCGGCTTCGTCATCCAGGACAGCCGCGATGAGCGCCGCTTGAGGACGGCGTCAAGGCCTCTTCGGCAGCTGTTCACCTGCCGCCACGGCCACCACCGTTCGGGGACGGCGTCAAGGCCACCTCGGCGGCTGCAGTACACGATACCGGTACCATTTCACAAGGAACGCCGTCCACGCGTTCTTGGCTATGGATTCGGCCGTCAGCGCAAGCCGACAAGTGAACCCTCTGCGGGAACCCACCGGTAGGCGTCTTCGTGCTTCGTCGGCAGTGCGGGCTTCTCCATCCAGGAACGCCGTCCACGCTTCTTTGGCGATGGAATCAACAACCCGGCCACCGCTTCTGCTGCCCATCGGATCATCAGTGGACGGTGTCCATGCCTTCTTTGTGGTACCAGGGCATCCCCCAATGGACACTATGCTACCACTTCACGGCCGTAATACGCATGGGCTCCTGTCCTTTGGGAATGTTGTTCAAGCTTCCCATGGCCTGCATTCCCTGTCCGGAACTCTTCCAACACATGAGCCACCAAGAAACGCTGTTCATGCTTCCTTGGACGTGCGTGCCACCACCGTGAGTACTACTAGAACCACGTACTCCACGGACGCGAACCAAAGCGGTTCAGAAGCCTCGTGCGAGAGTGCCGTGGAGCTGCGGCGTACCATCGCACTGCTCCGCTCCGAGACTAACAAACTGACAGCGTCGATCGCCGAGCAAGCTCCTACAATGTTGCCAGCATTGTGTGACATTAACGCAGTGTTGGATGTAGCGGCCTCATACGACCTTGAGTCAAGCACACCGGAGCAACGCAGGGAGCTTCGGTCTTCTCTGATCGAGCTCTCACACCAGCTCGACTGCTTCGCGACGGTGATCTCTGCGTTGCCACCTGTCACCTCACAATCACCAGCCGTCTGCGAACTACCGGAATTCCACGGGCTCCGGAACGACGCCGACAGCTGGGTGGCAACCGTTAACGTGATAGCAATGCGCGAGGCCTGGACGGAAACTCAGAAATGGACCGGGGCTGTAGACGGTCTTCGGGGAGGTGCAGCGGCGTGGCACCGGTATGAAGGCAGGAAGCAGCAGTCATTGGCGGAGTGGAGCTGCAAGCTCATAGCTGCTTTTGGTCCTAATCCTTACCACCTCTTCACCGACGCACCCCCATTTGCACACCGAGCTGAAGTGGAGCAACACCTCGAAGGTTCCTCGGAGCCCTCCAGCCGCGTGGCAGAAAGCTTCTCCGCCTGTCCTACGAATGACGTCAGACGCAGGTGCGACACGCCACTGCTGCTCTCAGTACCCGCGCCGGTACGCGACGCCATCATGTCAGTGGAAGAGGCTGATACCAGTCCTCATAAAGCTCAGTTAGAGAAGCCAGCCACAATATCATCTTTACTGAGGCAAGTGGAGACACCAGCATTGTCTATGCTTGAACCACCTATGCTCATAGCGCTGGTAGAGCCCAAGGTAACCACTGCTGGTCTCACTGACCAAGATTATGGGGAGAAAGTTGGCGCTCAAGATGCAGACAGCAGCCAATACGATGACACCTTCACAAAATTTCCTGCCACCAATGCCAAAACCAGCCGTAAATTTTGCTCTCTGCCACTCATATCAGAGGTTGCGTACCCATTCTCGACACAAGCCAAGGTACCCTGCGCGTCTTTTGGGATACTCTTTCGGCTACCCTCGTCCGGAGTTCAACGCCTGCCGCTGATTTTGCGGCCCGTCCGAAGCACACTGTCAGGTGCATGTTTAGCCGCTTCCCACAGAGAGTCTCTGCAAACCCGAGACCGACCACAACGATGCAGCCAGTCTCGACCTCCCGATAGACTTGTGGAAGACTCTGGCCCCCAGTTTCAGCGTGGCCAAAGCCGACCTCCGAGATGCAGCCAGTGCCGGCCGCCTGAGTCCACGGCACTTTTTCAAGAGACATCGTGGCGTGCAAAAGAGCGACCAGCTCGAGGCAGCCAGTGCCTTCCACCAGAGACGCTTCCCCCAGACCGTCACTCCATGTTGCATTGTGGTCCGGGCTGATCACCACGATGCAGCCAAGCCCGCCAACCAGAAACTTTGCCACCAGCTTCGCGCGCGCGCAGTCATGACCGAGTGTCATGACCAAGAAATACGCTGGCGCTTCGGCGCGTGGGTAGCTGGAGCAAGGAAGAGAAGAACGAAGTCAGAATAGAAACAGCTGGCCCAGGATTGGGTGTTGTCACTTGTTCTCTGTCTCGCTCATCATATATATATATATATATATATATATATATATATATATATATATATATATATATTGTAGAGAAGCCGCCAAACACTGAAATGGGTCGAACTCTCAAGTGCTTTCTAGTGGGTCTGCCCAAAAAAAACGCCGCTCGCGCGGAGAGTCCGTGCTTGGCTGTTACTGTCGCCATTGTGTAGACTCGCTGTGTGCCGGCTAATAAACGCCATAACAAATTGGTGGAGAGTGCTACGATCCTGTTCGATGCCCTTAGAACTACACTCACGTACCCTGCAATATACCATGTCCCACGACGCCTCTCAGCAAACGCCTCCTCCCATGCCACCCCCTTGTCCCGGTGTCCCCAGGATCCGCGATCCACCCATCTTCACGGGCGCCGATGGCACTGACGTGGAGGACTGGGCTCGCCATTTACGAGCGCGTGAGCGTCCCCAACAAATGGGATGAGGACGGCAAGTTGACAAACTTGGTGTTCTACCTTGCGGGCGTTGCAAGTTTGTGGTACACCAACCACGCGTCCGAGTTCGCATCCTGGTCCGATTTCAAGACTGCTATCCCCAACGTTTTTGGCCGCCCTGCCGTTCGCAAGCTGCAAGCGGAGCAGCGCTTACGCAAACGCCCTCAGCAGGCCGGTGAATCATTCACCAGTTACATTGATGATGTCCTGGACCTGTGCAAGAAATCCAACGACAGCATGTCCGAATCAGACAAGATCCGGAACGTCATGAAGGGCATTGACGATGATGCCTTCACGATGCTGATAGCCAAAAACCCAGGCACAGTAGCTGAGGTCACCACGCTGTGCCAGAGCTACGAGGAGCTCCGCCGGCAGCGTTCGATGACCCGTCGCTCTACACCACGAGAAGCAGGGCTTGCTGGCTTGGAGTCGAGATGTGATCAGGTGGCGCTGCTGGCAGACCTAAAGTCCTTCATCCGTGAGGAAATTGCGCGCCAGTTCTCTCTCCTTCTCTTTGCCCACCCACCGGCTGTTCAACTATCGACAACTACTATTCTTCCACCCATCCACCGAGCGATTGAGCAGGAAATAGTGGAGGTCATGCCTTCGTACCACCCACAACAACTTCCGGCCCCTGCGCCCCCAAGTTACGCCCAAGTGGTCGCAAGGCCGCCTCCAGTCGTTAGAGCGCCTGCACCACTGACTTACGCCGAAGCTGCCGCACGACCTCCGTCTTTTGCAGCGGGTATGCTGGCTGCGTATGTTGGCGCAACCCCTCAGCCTCATTTTCAGCCCACCATGCAGCCTTTCCAGCCACCGTTCCGGGCGAGACCCACCCCGGCAAACCGATGGCGCACACCCGACAACCAGCCCATCTGCTTTGCTTGCGGTTACGCCGGTCACGTAGCCCGTTATTGCTCTCGACTACAGCCGGCTCCCATTTCTTCTCCTGTTGCTGGCCACCTTAGCCGTTCGTATAACGACGAACTACCGTCTTTGCCACTGTCGTCTCGCCCAGGTCCGTCTGCTCGAAGGTCGCCGTCTCCACGACGTCGGTCTCTGTCCCCCATGCGGCCAAGTTCTTCTGCTCATGAACGGGAAACCTAGACGTCGCAGTCCCAGAGGCAAGGACTGCAACGCTATCGCATTGTGAAAGCCCCCCGAGCCGCCCATCTAATGTCATAGACGTGCTTGTAAACGGTGTTCATGCAACCGCTCTTATTGACACTGGAGCTGCGGTATGAGTTATGAGCAAAAACCTTTACCGCTTGCTTCGAAAAGTGATGACGCCAATTTCACGACTGTCCCTTCGTACCGCTAGATCGCATTGTATTAATCCTACAGCAGGCTGCACAGCTCGCGTTGTCGTTCAGGACGTTCTGTATGTCGCCCAATTCATCATCTTTCCTGCATG
This sequence comes from Rhipicephalus microplus, assembly GCF_043290135.1. Classification (NCBI taxonomy): domain Eukaryota; kingdom Metazoa; phylum Arthropoda; class Arachnida; order Ixodida; family Ixodidae; genus Rhipicephalus; species Rhipicephalus microplus. The sequence continues at coordinate 164,547,079 of NC_134706.1, forward strand.
CTCTCATGACGTCATCCTGGGATGGGATTTTCTCTCCCGCAACGACCCGTCATTCATTGTGCCGCCGCCGAAATTGAACTCTCGCCCTTCTCGCATTTGACGCCAGAAGACGGTCCCTCGACACTGAGCAAGATTCTTGTGAAAGACGATACTATAGTGCCTCCAAGCTCGACGATGGGTGTATCGGTTTACTGCACCGGTCTCTCCGACACAATTGCACTAGTTTCGCCATCCTACCGTGCTTCCAAAAGGAGAGGGTTGCTGGTACCTTTCGTGACCATGCAAATCACCCAGGGCAACGCCGCTATTTTCGTGACCAACCCTTCCCCATATACTCTTACCTTGGTTCGAGGGGAATGTCTCGGTAGAGTGGAACCAGTCGACGACGCACAAATCCTGGACGGACCCGAAGACTCGCGTTGTCCCGATTCACGTACCATCAGTGCTGTTTGTACTTCTGACCCATCATTTCCTGATTTATTTGGCCCATACATTGATGACGACCTAACGTCAGTACAGCGTTCCCAGCTTCTAGACCTGTTGCAAGAATACCGTTCTTCTTTCGATGTCGGGCGAAGTGCTCTCGGTCGCGCGTCCACTGTTACGCATCGTATCGACACTGGTGCCCATCCACCATTAAGGCAACGTCCATACCGCGTGATGCCTGCTGAACGCCGGGAAATTAACGAGCAGGTTGATGATATGCTCCGACGCGACGTTATTCGGCCCTCGGACAGTCCATGGGCGTCTCCTGTTGTTCTTGTTGCGAAGAAAGATGGTTCTGTGCGGTTTTGTGTGGACTACAGACGGCTCAATAAGATCACTCGCAAGGATGTCTACCCACTGCCGCGCATCGACGATGCAATTGACAGCCTTCACGGAGCCCAATTTTTTTCTTATCTCGATCTGCGCTCGGGGTACTGGCAAATACCCCTGGCTGATGACGCTTGACCGAGGACTGCCTTCATCACACGCGACGGCTTGTACGAATTCAACGTCATGCCGTTTGGTCTGTGTAATGCACCTGTGACATTTGAGCGCATGATGGACACCGTTCTGCGCAACTTGAAATGGCACACGTGCTTGTGTTACCAAGATGACGTTGTTGTCTTCGCTCCAGATTTCTCCCCCATCTCCAACGTCTAAAAGAAGTTTTCGCACGTGTGAGCAATGCCGGCTTGCAACTAAATCTGAAGAAGTGCCGCTTTGCAGCACGCCAACTCACCATCCTAGGGTACGTCGTGTCCAAAGATGGCATTCTTCCTGACCCAGCCAAGCTTCGGGCCGTGGCCGAATTCCCGAAACCTGCGTTCGTCAAAGAACTGCGCAGTTTTGTGGGCCTGTGCTCATACTTCCGATGCTTGATACGAAACTTCGCCACGATTATATCACCGCTGACGAAGCTCCTTGGAAGTAACGGGCCCCTCAATTCGTGGTCGTCAGAGTGCGACAACGCGTTCTTGAATTTCCGCCATTTGTTGACGTCTCCGCCCATTGTCCGCCCCTACGACCCTACGGCCCCAACAGAGGTGCACACGGACGCCAGTGGTGTAGGACTCGGCACTGTCCTGGCGCAGCGCAAACCCGGATTCTCTGATTATGTTGTGGCATATGCAAGCCGTATGCTCACGAGAGCCGAGACAAACTACATCATCACGGAAAAAGAGTGCCTGGCGATCGCCTGGGCTCTTAAAAAGTTTCGACCTTATTTGTATGGTCACCCATTCGATGTCGTCACCGACCATCATGCACAATGCTGGCTGTCATCATTGAAGGATCCCTCAGGCCGCCTCGCCCGTTGGGCTCTTCGCTTACAAGACTACGACATCCGCGTGCTCTACCGCAACGGACGCCAGCATGCTGACGCCGACGCCCTCTCGCGCTTCCCTCTGCCTGAAGCTGACGTGCTCTGCTCAGTATCCTCGGTTGCTGTTTCTGTCTTTGATGTTGACATCATCGCTACCGAACAGCGAAAGGATAATTGGATCGCCCAACTGATCGACTTGCTCTCTGATCCATCCGCAACGCCATCCACGCGTGCCTTGCGTCGTCGAGCTCACCATTTCGCCATTCGTGACGGCCTCCTACACCGGCGCAATTACGACGCCGATAGCCGGCAGTGGCTACTCGTGATACCCCGCAGTCTGCGGTCGGAGATATGTGAATCCTTCCATTCTGATCCACAGTGCGCGCACTCTGGGGTATTCAAAACCTACCATCGCATTAGACAACGCTACTTCTGGCGCGGGATGTACCGTTACGTCCAGCAGTTCGTTCGCTCCTGTCTCACTTGCCAACGCCGCAAACTGTCCGCACACATGTCAGCGGCCGGTATGCAACCGTTACCTTGCCCTGACCGTCCGTTTGGGCGCATAGGTATCGATTTGTATGAACCACTCCCTCTGACGTCCACTGGCAACCGCTGGGCCATCGTCGCCGTAGATCATTTAATGCGATACGCCGAAACTGCCGCTCTCCCTGCGGCTACTGCGCGTGATGTTGCGTCCTTCCTACTACATCAATTCATACTGCGCCACGGTCCACCCCAGGAGCTTCTCAGCGATCGAGGCCGTGTCTTCTTGTCAGAAGTCGTCGACGCCATTCTCACTGAGTGCCATTCTGTCCATCGCAAAACTAGTGCTTACCACCCGCAGACGAATGGCCTGACCGAACGCTTTAACCGCACCCTCGGTGACATGCTGTCGATGAACGTCGCCACCAACCCCGCGAATTGGGATACCATACTGCCCTTCGTCACCTACGCCTACAACGCCGCCCCTCAGAGCACGACCGGTTTTTCACCTTTCTTTTTGCTGTACGGAAGGCACCCTTCACACACCATCGACATGATACTCCCGTACACGCCAGCTCCATCTGAGTGTACACCTATTTCCGAGACCGCCAGGCTTGCTGAAGAGTGTCGCGAGCTTGCCAAGACTTTTACGACGCATGAGCAAGAGCGGCAGAAGAGTATTCGTGATGGCTCCACCACTTCTGAGCCCACGTTCCTTCCTGGTTCCCTTGTATGGCTCTCAATTCCGACCTCTGTAGCTGGCCTTTCTTCCAAACTACTCCCGAAATATGAAGGTCCCTACCGTGTGATCGAGCGCACATCTCCGGTCAACTATCTTATCGAGCCAATTGAACAATCTTCGGACATGCGCCGCCGCGGGCGCGACATAGTCAACGTGGAGCGCCTGAAGGCTTACTATGACCCGCTCGTAGTGACAAGCTGTTGGGTCGCCACGCGGCTCCCTCTTCGACCCCGGGGTAATTGTAGAGAAGCCGCCGAACACTGAAATGGGTCGAACTCTCTAGTGCTTTCTAGTGGATCTGACCAAAAAGAACGCCGCTCGCGCGGAGAGTCCGTGCTTGGCTGTTACTGTCGCCATTGTGTAGACTCGCTGTGTGCCGGCTAATAAACGCCAACACAATATATATATATATATATATATATATATATATATATATATATATATATTGCCACGACTTGCTGTTGCGTGGTTAGTGTCATCATTGCTTGTTGTGCGTGTCGAAGGATTTGGTCTGCAGAAAGACGACGACGAACTGCTGGCACTGCTCGAACGAAGCTGTTCCGTTGTTTGCTACAGGATTACTTGGATTGATTTTATTACCATGAGAAACTGGTGTAGCTCTGCTGGGTACAATCCCAATTCGCTAGTTTTTACTCAAACCGCTTCAAGCTTGTGCCACCATTTCAACAATTCAGGAGAAAAACCAGGCACTTCGCCTCAGAGGCCACTTGCTAGGTCTACCTCCTGAATTTGCTTCTTTGGGCTCCGCAAAAATTGCCACCACAACGGCAAGTCAGACGCAAGAGAGCAACGTAGAACAACTCACACCCACCCCAAGCGTCGTCTACAAAGCATGCTCCCCGAAGCCCTTTCATTGTGATATATTTGAAGACGTACATGACTGGCTAGACCACTTCGATCGGGTCGCAAGCGCCAACGAATGGAATGACACCAACAAGGTTCGCTACGTCTATTTCGCACTTGAAGACTATGCTCGCATCTGGTATGAGAACCATGTGCCGTCTATCACCAATTGGAAAGAATTTCAGCGACAGCTATGCCAGGCATTCAGAATCCCCGAAACGAAAGAAAAACAGAGCAGGCTCTGCAGAGCCGGGTTCAGAAGCCAAATAAAAACGTGGCTATGTTTGTCGAAGACATGTCACGCTTGTTTACGTGCGCTGACAAAGGGATGGATGAAACAAAAAAGTTCGATTCCTCTCGCGGGGTGTCGAGCAACTTTTTGCTGGACTCATACGCAAGCCCCCAACCACTGTTGATGAGTTGATCGCGGATGCTACTACCATGTAACGGGCACTTTAGCATTGCTCTCTACAGTACGATCGCCAAGCTTCTAACGCCGCGGTGTCCCCTTTCACCTTGCACAGGACTTATCAGCACTCTGCAAGCTTGTGTGGTGCGTGGTCTGCGAGGAGCTCGAGAAAGTCCGTCCCACTTCTGCTCACCCAAGTGCGACGATTTTGGTAGCCATTATTCGCGTTGAACTCAGAAATGTGACCCAACCATTGCTCCCAATGCGTGCAGAAGCTCCTGCTCTGTCTTACACCGAAGCATTGAGGAGTCCTCAACCTTCTACCGGACGCCGGCCACCCTCTACTTTTTCACCATCGCCCCGTCAATTCGCACCTGCAAATAACTATGAGAGGACTTTCCAGTAAGACGTTCCGCGTGAAGTCACTAGTAAATGTGACGTATGGCGCACCTCTGACAACATGTTTCTTTGCTACCACTGCAGTGAAGCGGGCAATCTGTACCGCCAGCGTGCGTATCGCAGGATGGGCCTTCAAGGGTGTCACCCTAACGCGCGTCGACCAGGCAATGGGGAGAGTCCTCGCGAGAGTCAGCAATACCTAGCCGCGTAGCAGCCGTTTCCTCCTGCACAAAGCCACCGGCAACGCTCACTTCTCCTTGGCGCCTCGGCTCGCCTAGTCGTTACGCCACGTTTTCTGGTCTACGAAACAGGTCCCCAAGTCCTGGCCCATGTCAGTATAACTGAGGCCATTGGCCTCTGGGAGTAGGGCCGCTGTTGACCGAACTGACAAACTTCCTCCGCCACGACAAGTTGACGACGCCGATATTTCTGTCACGAAATTTTTTGAACGTCACGCAGCAATTTCCACCGATATTTCTATAACCGTCGACAATTACTCGACCACCGCACTCATGGATACTGGTACCGATTACTCCGTTATGAGGGGTGACTTCGCGGCGGCTCTCCGAAAAGTGGTGACGCCATGGAACGGTCCGCAGCTCCTTACCGCGGGTAGTCATCTAGTGATGACGGTTTGGAGGTGCACTGCCCGAATGCATATTAGCACTTCGACCTTCATTGGGACTTTCGTCGTGCTGCAGGAATGCTCCAGGCAGGTCATCTTGGGATTAGACTTCCTTTGAGAATATGAGGCTATTATAAATCTCCGAGAATTGCTGGTGACCTTTTCACGTAATGAACATTCCCAGGATTGTGAATCACGTATGATGGCGTTGCGTGTATCCGACGATTCAGTGACAGTACCGCCCCGTTCCAGTGTTCCGGTTAACGTGCTGTGTGACATCAACCGAACGGCTCTCGGAGTTGTGGAAGGCAATGTGTCCGTGCTCTTGTCTCGTCAAGTACGCGTCACCCATGGTCTCCTAGAATTGACACAAGAGCCTGCGAAAATTCTACCAACAAAAAATATAGTCATGAATACCAGAACTTCATGAGGCAGTGTGTCATGTCATCGCTTACTACGAAGAAATCAGATATTCGAAAGCCAGCATATCATTCGCGCAACTCTATTCCGGTCCTCGCGATGACAAACGGTCTTCGGTCAAGCTTGATGTGAAGTGCGCACTGTTGACTTCACAACAAGAGAGTCTTCGCTCCCTCCTGCTTTCCTTCAGTGATTGCATTGCCACGACGTCCAAAATCAAACAGACACCCGTCGCAAAGCACATAATCATAACAAAGCCCAGCGAAATGCCTATTCTACAACACGCTTATGGAGTTTCCCGCATAGAACAATACCGCCATCCACGACCAAATACAACAAATGCTTGCTGACGACATCCTTCAGACATCTACAAGCCCATGGGAATCACCGATTGTGTTGGTGAAAAAGAAAGACGGCACATTGTGTTTCTGTGTTATCGCAAACTGAACACCGTGACAAGGAAAGACGTTTATTCGCTCCCTCGCATCAACGACTCACTCGACCGCCTTAGAAACACCCGATATTTTTCATCCAAGGATCTACGCAGTAGTTATTGGCAAATTGAGGTCGATGAGCGGGACCGGGAAAAGACCACCTTCATTACTCCTGGTGGGCTTTTCGAATTCAAGGTGCTTCCTTTTGGACTGTGTTCTGCTCTCGCGACTTTTCAACGAATGATGGACACAGTTTTGTCCGGTCTCAAGTGGCAATTGTTTCTTGTCTATTTAAATGACGTCCTTTCTTCATGGACTTTCAAGTCGCACCTTCAGCGTCTTCGTCCAGTACTTGAGGCGCTACGAAAAGCTGGCCTGTCGCTCAAGCATGAAAAATGCCACTTCGGCGGCGAGGAGCTCAAGTTTCTCAGCCATTTTGTCCACAGTGGTGGAATTTGCCCAGACCCCAAGAAAACACTGGCTGTTGCTGCCTTCCCAACTCCGACGAACAAACATGACGTAAGCCATTTTCTGGGCCTTTGTGCGTACTATCGTCGCTTCGTTCCGAACTTTCCTAAAATAGCAGAACCCTTAAACCAACTCACGAGAGACAACGTTGCTTTTGTGTGGGCCCCAGAATAACACGAAGCTTTTTGCGAGCTACGACGACGCCTCGAGACTCCTCCAATCTTGGGTCATTTTGACAAAAATGCCGACACTGAAGTGCATACAGACACAAGTAATGTCGGCCTCGGAGCCGTCCTTGTGCAATGGCAGGAACGTATCGAGTGAGTGATCACCTACGCTAGCCGGACTAAACTGTGCTGAAACGTTCGTTGTGTGTGAATTACGCATCTTTCTACACTATCAGAACCAGCGTGATAATATGTGTGTGTGTGTGTGTGTGTGTGTGTGTGTGTGTGTGTGTGTGTGTGTGTGTGTGTGTGTGTGTGTGTGTGTGTGTGTGTGTGTGTGTGTGTGTGTGCGTGCGTGTGTGTGTGTGTGTGTGTGTGTGCGCGTGCGTGCGTGTGTGTGTGTGTGTGAATGAGAGAGAGAGAGAGACATAGAATGACTACATTTTATGTCACGCCACGCCACTAGGAAACATAAGGTGTGCCAAAATCAGCTGAGAGGCAGTAAGCATCAATACTGCGTCTATAATCTGGCAAGATGGCTTGTAAAAAATATACCACACTTCTCTCTTTTTTATAGCAGGGGGAAGGTGTTGCTCTGCTGTGCTGTATTAACTTTTTGTTTGTGTATTTTATCTTTGCTAACATTTATTATCGCAATTTTGTCATTTATTCTGCTTTTGTTTTATCTTCATTACATTACATCAAATATATGGCTTTTTTATACACAAATCCTCATTCTCATCACATTAATTTCACCATTTCATTGGTCATCCTCCTCAATAAGGTGCCAAATATGTCATTATATGAAACAACCTATTTAAACAACTGCGAAGCGAAACATGACTGGCTGAATCGGAGATTTCGGGCCGCCTCAAGCTCTCCTTTTACATGTGGTCTGGAATATGGCTCACATGTTCCACACCTCATTGTACGTGTGCCTTATATATGTCTTGGAGTTTTTTAGATCGTATGGCAGTTCCAGGCTTCATTCTTACAAGTCATCGCCTCTTTCTAAACATCGTTCAAACCACATGGTTCTCTCGGGCACTTCAAGACAACCATCTTACACAACACCTTCATCGAACTGTCATGATTTTAAAATAAATAGCCTATGGGAGTAATTTCTGTGCTTTTTGGCACAACATTTCAGGACCCGTATGCGTTACTGTGCGCCTTTTTAAGTGCGAAGCATTTCTTAGTGAACATCGGCGACTGAGCGTATCTATCTATCTATCTATCTATCTATCTATCTATCTATCTATCTATCTATCTATCTATCTATCTGTCTATCTATCTATCAATCTATCTATCTATCTATCTATCTATCTATCCAGCCGCTTACGACTTTTAGTTCTCCTGGCCGTTCCGGTAATGGTAACTATTCCAAACTTCATATGGCATGATATGACCGTATGACGAGCATATGAGACTAGGCATAACATGAAAATCATGACATGTATGTCATGAATGTCATGATTTATATTCCATGGTCTTGCTGTTCTTGCGCTGGTTTCGGTACCATGACATGTTGCAATACTGGTGTGGCATGACATCACTGCATGGCGAACAGAAACGACAGACCTTAACATGAAAATGATGACATGCGTGTAATGTAACAGCAGGACTACATGCCACACTCATGATACACTCGCGGCCGTTTCACTAGCTTCACATATGCCAAATTTGGTATTACGTCACGTCAATATATGATGAAGGTGTGCGACTGGCGCAAATGTGGTAATCGTGAGATGCGTGTCCCGTTGCAGTCGTATAACTGAAGACTCGGTGTCTTCACTAGGCCATACATCAGGGCTCTCTCCCAGCGTATGCACTACCGAAGTCAATGTGCCTTTGATTGCCTCTTTTCAGATAGCCACATTACTTGCAAATGATCTTCAGCCTTCTTTTAAGGTTAATTTGTCACAACCTCTGTCTGCCTTTGACCTGAAATGATCATTGAGTTCTCTCCTACTAATTTCAGTTACCTGGCTTCTCATCTATCTACGATGTTTTTCAGCTGCGCGTCTATCTCTACGGAAATGCTATGAAGAGGTTCCAGGTCAGTCACCCTGAGAGAGCATAACTCGCGCTGTCCGAAGATTTCTTCTCGGCAGCTAACCGCCGGCATTAGCGTCTTGTGCTTCAGTTCTTCACATGACAACTGTTCTGCCAGCACTCTCTTTTGTTGTTGTCATTCGGCAGCCCTATTCTCACGAGCGCGTGCTTCACGTTCTACGACCCATGCCTTCCACTCTGCGCCTTTAAACCTTTAGGTAATGCCAAGGCCGTAAACTATGCCACACTCATCTTTCAAGACATCTTGGACTCGCGAACGTGAAGGGCTCCACGGCTACCGAGCTGCGCTGACGTTCCCGTGCCCGTAGACAGGCCTGAGCAGTCAAACTTTGCGCTCGAGATCAGACGAGGCTGTCCGACCGGGACTCTACCTCAGAACCAGCGCGTCAAATGCGACGTCAGGTGGTCCAGGGTCCGCTGATAGCTTAAGAAGGCTGCTTGACCTACCGTTCGTGTGGCCGCTCACACCGGCGCCAACTACGACGACGACAGCATCTACCTCCGTTCGTTGCGCCAACGATTCCACTCAGCAACGTGGGTAAAACGCCGCTCTTTCATGACTTTACACGACCAACTCTGTGTAGGAACTGAGTGCTATAGGACTTAGTAATCAGGAACTAAGCTGCAGCATGTATATTTCATGGTAACTCTATCCGAGCAGTAGGGCCGGCTAAATTTGAGTTAACGTGCTCTCGAGGGATTGTTGTTAAATGTTTGCTTTGAGCGAACTTGTCCATAGGAAAGTGTTCTGAGATGGCTCCTCGGACCTCTCCCTAGTGCATAACAGAACGTTCACGTTGTGTGAAGGAAAAACCACAACTCTACACTGGTGTCCGCCACAAGACGAGGCCGCTTGCAAATAGTAGAAGAACAAAGAGTGAGTACGAAACTTGAGACTCGATTCTATGATGATGAAAGCAGCCGAGATGGCACAGGTGAGAGAGTTAGTAGTGCTGAAGAGCAAAGAGGACATACAGCGGAACTGATAGAAAGTGAGTCTGAAGAGAGTCTTACTTCCTCAGTTCAGTGTTATTCGAGCAGCGGGAAAGGAGGCTTCTGCCCTTAGCCATCTTTAGTCGAACAAGTCATTTCTTCTATGACACCTGCATCATCAGTGGCTTACGGGTCTAAGCAAAGCATTCATACCGTCCTTCAAACACTGTGGTACTGGCGCGTTTGAAGGCAACGCCTCCCACAGGATTGCAGACATTCCTGCGTTCACACTGGCAATTGGATGCTTGAGCATCTGATGGTCCACAGCTCTAGGTACGGGCGAGCCTTCGGTCAAAAAGTCTTTCATGGTCATCCCCTTTTTGGCTCCACAGGTGATCAGGGCTGTTCCGCGTCTTGAGTTGGGCGCTACAACTTAGGCGTTGAGCCGAAATAACCGGCCACTCTCTTGGGATCTTGAATAAACGAATGGGTAGCATTATAACTAGTGTGGGTTATCAAATCGCATGCAATGTAAAATTGACGTGTTGTATAGTTTCTTCGGCATAACAGCGTACATATGGAAAAAATCGGCGGTGTACTGAAGAGGCTAAATATTGTGTGTGGGCACTTCCACGATCCGTTAGCTGTGTCCATATTTTCTTTTTTTCTTCTTCTTGTGGTTAAAGAATGTGAACCCCTGAGCAATCTTTTGAACTGTCTGGGGGAAATATATATACTTTATCTGTGGTGTGTTGCAAACGCACACTTACATAGCAGTTTTTTTAAAGAAAAATACCTAAATGAAAAGGGGGCTCTGTAATAGAGTGCACGGAATTTCAAGTGGATGGAGTGCGCGGAATTTACAGTGCGCGCCATGAACGCACAAGCAATAATGACTGAAGCATCAATTGAACGCATACGCAGCGATTATTCGAAGCATGCGCGAGGGGCAAAAAGAGAAAGACGAGTCGCAGCACTCGCAGGTTGGCGGCACTTCATTTGGTTGCTGCCACAGGGTTATATGCTCCACTGTGTTTGATTACATCAATGCTACTAAAAGATTACCGTGCTAGTGAACCCTAACCTTTGCAGATCTTTAGTTTATAATTTGTAGCGATATCTGTCAGGAACAAGAGATGGTTTGACCGCTTGCTCATCAAACATTCTTGTTTATTGCAGCATTATCTCTAAACTAATTTTTCAGATTAGCTTTAATTTCATATAGTTTCATTTAAGTATCCAGCCGCCCGGTTCTTGGCCCATCCCCCTCTGTGGATGAGTGCCATCCAGCTTAAATCATCAGCATCAGGAAGGCGAGCCACGCATCAGAGCGGTCGGGTTTCGAACTCGAGCCAATACTGCTAACTCCATTGTCTGGTGACCTGGGGGGAGGCGAAACGAGCCATGCATTTGGGCGGCCAGGTTTTGGAACCTATCCAAGGCTGCTATCTCGATTGTCTGGTGACCCGAGGGGCTCAAGGGCTACCTGGCGGTGTGGACGCTCCCGTGCCCGTGGACAGGCTTGAGAAGTCGAACATCGAGCTCGAGCTCAGACGAGGCTGTCCAGCCGGGACTCTATCTCAGAGCCAGTGCGTGAAATGCGGCATCATCTTATCTAGTGTCCACCGGCAGCCTAGGAAGGCTCCACATATCCTACCTGTCGCGTAGCTGCTTAACGCTAACGCCAACTACAACGAAAGCATCAACCTCCGTTTTTCTCGCCCAGGCTTTCACTCAACGACGTGGGTGAGGCGCCGCTCCTTCCACGACTTTCCGCGACCAACTCTGTTAGGAACTGAGTGCTATAGTAAATATTGATCAGGGACTAAGCTATCAAATGTATATTTCTTGGTAACCATATCTGAGGGTAAGGACCGCTTGTGTTGGGGTTGCGTGCTCTCGAGCAACAGTTAATAAATGTTTGCTTTAAACAAGCCCGTCCTCCTGGAAATGTCCTGGAGCGGCATCTCGGTCCTCTCAAGTGCATAACAGAACCTGCACGTTGTGTGAAGAAAAACAACAACGTTACAAACTGTATGGGACGACAGAGTCACCATACGCGCCAAGTACTTGCCACAGACAAGCGTCAACAAGCCTCCTTACGAAGTGGAGCTAATCGTAAGTACGCGCCACTTTATAAGATTGCGATCACTAATGCCTGTGTACGTTGACGCGCGAACCAACGTTTCCTATCGACGCACTAGCTTCGTTTATACGCCATGTGTTTATATAGTAGATATTCAGTGATGATAATGATGACGAGTGGTTTTTAATGGTGCAAGGGCCAACTGATGGCCAAAGAGTTCCATTTCAATAGACTAGAGTTATGAACAATGACATCATGCGTGGCTGTAAAGTGGCCATAAATTTCCTCGCGCTAACGCGGGTTAACACATGGAAGTAATAAAATCATGACAGTGGCGTGAGATATGTGCAGTGAAAGTGGATGGCAAAATGTCATGATAATAAAACCATGATGAAGATGTAGTCACCACAGCCACGACCACGATACAGAGGTCGTGCTACGGATGACCTCGAAATTATGGGTGAAAGCCTTCGAGCGTCTTTTAAAAAGTGATTGCAGTTTAAAAAGCGGATCTCTACCGATCAGCATCCCAAGGTGTAGTGGAAGCTGCGGTCGATAGGGCAGTAAAAAGTGCTTTTTTCCTAGGGCATCTAGCACATTGCATTGGACGAGAATGTGGAGGACCGTAAGTAGTTCTGCACATCTCTCACAATATGGTGGATTGCCAGTAGATAGAAGATATGTGTGTGTGGATAGTGTATGACCTGTTCTAAGCCTTGTTAGTGTTACTTCTGTGTGTCGTGATTTTGATAGTGGTGGCCGTTTACCTAGTTGTGGCTTAATAGCGTGAAGTTCATTGTCTGTGTGTCTATCCCACGTGCTCTGCCAATACCCCCTAAGCTTTAGTTTTAGAAAGGGTTTCAAGTCAAGTGCAGGGATTGGTATTGATGCATTGAAAGTAGTGTCGTTGGGGGAAGGAGCCAGCTTCTCGGCTAAAACGTTCCCTTGTAATTCACCTTGTCCTGGCACCCACCAGACAACGACATGCTGTTTTGATGTGTACAGTGTGCACAGAAGTGAGTAAAGTGACACCAGCACAGGGTTCTTGTGTTTTTAGGAGTTTTCAGGGCTTTGACCACACTTAGGGATTCTGTGTATATTACCGCTTTTTGTAATTTTATCTGTTTGATGTGTTTTACGACCGCCAGTATTGCGTAAGCTTTTCCTGTGAAAATGCTTGCATCAGGATGAAGAACCCCGGCATCGGAGAAGGATTGGCTTATCGCTGCATATGACACAGAAGTGTTGGGCATTGAGGCATCGGTAAAGAACTCAGGGCATATGTGTTTATGTTGTAGTTCTAGATAGTATGTATGTATGTGTGCAAGCGGTGCGTGCTTTGTGACTTCCACAAAAGAGACATCATGGTCTAGAGGCTGCCACTGCCGCGGTGGAAAATATGCAGCAGGGGCCTACAAACTGTGTTCGAGAAGAAGCACACCTGTTTTTTCGGCCAGGCCCATTACATGGAGCGAGTAGGGCTGCATCAACGCAGGACGGTTCTAGAACAAGCCAGAATAAGACAAATCATTACTTGCGAAATGAGACGGGTGTTTCTTGTCCACCTTCACCTTCAGAAAGTACAAAAAAGACAGATAACATTTTTGTAGGTGGAGCGACCATTCATTCGAATCCACGTACAGGCTCTCTACAGGGCTAGTTCAAAAAGCACCCGTAGAGAGGTGAATTCCTAGATGGTGGACTGGGTCAAGAATCTTCAAGGCCGATCGTGTTGCCGACTGATAGATTGGAGCATCATAATCTAGGCATGTGCGTACGAGGCTTCTACATAAATTCATCAGGCACTTCTTGTACCTGCCCCACGTACTGCGTGACAATACTTTCAAAGTATTCATTGTTTTTAAGCACCCGTTTTTTAAATACTGGGCGTGTAGGATGAAGGCTAGTTTTGTGTCTAATGTTAGTCCAAGAAACTTGTGCTTGGTCTTCACAGGCAGAGATTGACCATGCAGGTCAATGTAGGTCAATTAGGTCAATGTAGGTAGCAAAGCCAGGGCCACAATATGCATCTTCATCTTCAGTGCTTCTGTGCATTAGAAAGTTGTGAATAGCACAGAGGGCCTTCACCATCTTTTCAGCTTGTGCCCGCTCTTCCCCTATGGTCCGAGCCTAGATTCTCCACCTGGTCACCAGAATCCCAAAGGCGTTCTCGGCACATCTCTTATTTCATGGAAAAAAGAAAGAAATGAAAAAAAGCATAAATGACCAGTTATCATTTCAGTCCCTATCCCATCACTTTCAGGTAAACGTATAGCTTCAGCTCTATTTGTGAGCAATCAACAACAACAATAGCAGAAATTTTGGTGCCACTTAGTGGTGCAAAAACGGACACAGAAAAAAGCTGCAACTTTCTGTCGCTAGATTCCCAATGAAAAATGGGTTAGGATTGCACATCACATTGGCCTTCTCTGATGCGATGCAGGAGAATCGCTAATGTAAGCTCATGTGACAGGCTGCCCGTTCCTCCAAATCGAGATTCTGTCCATTGTAGGAATGTGAAATTAAAGGAGCACTGCCACGAAACATTCAAAGCGAACATTTTGTGGCATGCGAAAATTGTGCGAGACAGCAGCAGCAAATTTAAACAATGCCACATTTAAGGAACAGTGTAATGCACATACTGTGGATCTGAGTGCAGAACAGAACATGACATAACGTAAACTAGATGTCATAACCTCAAGTCGGCCGCCATGCTCATCCTGTATGGTGACATCACATCAAACAGAGCTTGCCCACAGCACCACAGCAGTAACTAAACCAGTCCAGAGCTTTGTCAAAAGTACTGGACACAATTGGTAACTTTCAACTTCTGTCAGTGTTGCTACAGTCGCCGACCAATTTTTCATGCTTGGTAAGGACTGCAATATAGTTCAAAAAATCTAACACACAGACAATTTGTACAGGAATTAAAATTCAGTTCATTGGGATTATAGTCCAGTTGAAGAATACGGAATGCGCACGATGGCTTAGAAACACTTGCCACACTACTTACATGACCACATGCAGTGTTGCTGATGATTGCAGATGGGCGGCAACAAGAAGCAGAACGTTGTAGAAGACAAGGTAAAGTTAGGCACGAGCGGTCGGAATAAAGGGACGTTCTTGAAGTACGGCTCGGTTCTTGAATACACGACATCTTTCTGGTGTCGAACCCCCCCCCCCCATTCACGCCCTTCCAAGACTTCTACTTCCAATGGCGTCGTTGGAGCGGCTACGCAAGAACAGTGGCGTCATTAGGGCCAGCATTACACGAACTATCACGCTCCTGACCGACGAGCTACAGGCCTCCGTTCCCGATGCCAGTCAGGTAGACTGCCACGTTGCCTATCTCACTAAGAAGAAAGCCAAACTTGTCACCTTAAACAAAGAAATCTGCGATGCGACTGATGACGACGACGGCGAGAAAGAGCTCGAGGTCCCGGAAGAGCACGACCGAATGGTCTCTTACGCTGTGTCCCGAGCGCGTTTATTCCTTCGAGAGGCCACCAGTAAGGCGACAGTAACGAGTGCTGCGAGGTCAGTGGCTACATCACTGAACGGCGATGCCGGTGGTCCCAGCAACATATCGCAGAGCCAAGGTCAGTGACTCTTCTCTGCTAGCTGATGTGATTCCCAGTCAAGAAACAATGCCGCGTCATCGCACGGTGGTCCTGCCAAAACTACAGATTCCCACGCTTTCCGGCGCACTTCGCGATTGCCAGTCCTTCTGGGACCATTTCAGTGCCACGATTCACCTGAATGAAGACCTTTTACAGATCAAGATGTTCAATTACCTTTAGTCGTATTTGAGCGGTGCAGCATAGAGCAATCGATGGCATTCGACAAACCGAAGACAATTACAACATCGTGATCAAGATCTTGACGAAGCGAAGATGACGGAGTGACCACCACGCCTTGTGTTGGCTAGCCAACTTGAAATACCCTTCGGATCGCCTCGCACGAGAAAGCCTCAGACTTCAAGAACTTGATACGACCGTTTATTACAAGTCTGGAAGAACACACTCTGACACCGACTGCTTGTCTTGCGCCCCCAGCGAACCACCGCTGTCTGACGGCCTGGATGAGGACAGCTTCCATAACTGCCGACGACTTCACCGAGCAACAGCAAGCTGACCCGGAACTTGGAAACCTTGTGAAATACCTTGAGGGTAACAGCACGATTGTTTCAAATGTTTTCAAGACAGGACTGGAGTCGTTCTTGCGAAGCGGAGTTGTCTGAAAGAAGAACTTCTCCCCACTTCGAGCCGACCACCTTGTCGTGGTTCCTTTAGCAGTGGTACCACAAGCACTAAAGGCCCTACACTACGACCCGACGACAGGACACCTCGGTGTTTCCCGTACGCTCGCAAGAATACAACAAAAGTACTCCTGGCCACTACTTTTCGCCAGCATCACTCACTACGTCAGGACCTGCCGCGACTGTCAGTGACGAAAGACACCGCCGACTAGGCCAGACAAAATTCTCCAGCCCATCAAGCCACCTCGCCGACCGTTCCAGAAAATCGGCATGGACTTACTGAGGCCGTTCCCGACGTCAAATTCTAGGAACAAATGGATCGTCGTTGCTACTGACTACCTCACACGCTACACCGAAACAAAGGCCATCCCCAAAGGCAGTGCCTCAGAGGTAGCAAGGTTCTTCGTCGAGAACATTGTTCTGCGTCATGGAGCACCACAGGTCCTCATTACTGATAGAGGTACAGCCTTTACAGCAGACCTGACTCAGGTAATCCTGAGGTACAGCCAGACAAGTCACCACCGCACCACTGCTTACCATCCACAGACCAATGGCCTCACCAAACGTCTTATCAATACCATCGCTGATATGCTGGCTATGTACGTTGACGTTGAGCACAAGACGTGTGATAAAATCTTTCCGCACGTGGCCTTCGCGTACAATACAGCCGTCCAAGAAACGACGCAAATGATGCCGTAAAGTTGGTCTATGGAAGGAGCCCGGCAGCGACGCTCGACACTATACTTCCAAACGACGCTGACGAAGAGAACCTTGACGTCACCACCTACCTTCCACACACAGAAGAAGCTCATCAACTCGCCCACCTGCACATCGAAAATCAGCAGGCGTCCGAAAGCCGCCGTTAAAATCTTCGACGAAGCTTCGTTGAGTCCCAGCGACTTCTCAACCTCTTTGCTCACGTTAATTTTTGAACAATCTTTAAATACAGGTTGTCTCCCAGAGGACTGGAAATCTCTTTACGTATCCCCAATATTCAAATCTGGTGATAATACTCAGCCCAATAACTACAGACCAATCTCTTCGACGTCTATATGCTGCAAACTTCTCGAACATATTTTATTCCCAAATATAATGGCTTATCTTAATTTAAATAACTTGCTCCTAAACAACCAACACGGTTTTCGTCAAAACTTCTCAAGTCAATTGCAACTTTTCGAAATAATTATTGACAATTCTGCGTTTAACTCTTCCTGCCGTGTCGATGCCATCTTTATTGATTTCTCAAAGACATTTGATAGTGTCCCCTACAAACGTCTAGAACTTAAAATTTGCAATCTGAAGCTTGAAAACAATACAGCACAATGGATACTGCAATTTCTTACTAACTGCTTCCAATCTGTAAAACTAAAGAGCTACATCTCTAACCCTTTTAGCGTTGTATTCATATTTCCAGAAGGCTCGGTTCTAGGTCCTTTTTTGTTCTTAATATACATTAATGACATAGCATGTAACATAAGTTCGCAAATTCGGCTATTTGCGGACGACTGCGTAATTTACAAAGAAGTAACTTGCCCTGCCGATAATACCATTTTACAATCTGACCTCCATAGGCTGGCTGAGCGGTGTGACACGTGGCAGATGAAAATTAATGTAGGGAAAACTAAGCACTTAAAATTTAGTTCTGCTCTGATCCCTTTGCATAACACTTACACCATATTGACATTCAAATTGAATCAGTACAATCATTTAATTATCTTGGGGTATTTTTCCCAGCCAATCTAAACTCGACCACTAACATTAAACATACCACTACTAAAGCAATTAAAAAAACTTGGCATCCTCAAAAGGCGATTATACCTTGCCATCAAATAAACCAGACTCCATTCGTACATTTCCTTGATAAGACCATCACTGGAGTATACTTAAATCATATGGCATCTTCACTCTGAAATTTTAACTTATCTGGTTAATTCAATTCAAAACAAAGCTGCGCGCTTCATAATGTTGTCATACTTACGGTATGAAAGTGTAAAGTCCTTACTGAAATTGCTTAATCTGCCCTCCCTTGCCACGCGCCGTAAACTTGCAAGGCTATCTGATTTCCACTCACTCTTCCACAGCAACTCCCAGTTTGTGCGCAAGCATATCCTCTCGCCATCACACATTTCAGCCCGCGTTGATCACCCTAACAAAGTTAACGCCATCTTCCAGAGAACAAAAATATTCCAAAACTCGCCCTTAGCTAGCTCTGTCGATAACTAACTGTCGATAACTAACTGTCGATAACTAACTGTTGTTGCTGCTGTACTTATTGTTTATTATCTTTATTATTGTACCTTCATCTTTTGTCAAAGCATCACAACGATGCCTTTTTCAAAGGAAGGCAATGCTATGCTTCTTTCCTCAAGTTTTGTTATCACCCCGTTAAACTAGGTTTAGCGCAAACCGCGCCTACAATGTTCGAGAAGCTTCGAGGCTTTAGTAGATCGTTTTATTAAGAAAATGACACTTCGAGAACGTCACAGATTATACAGGAACCTACTTGGCCGTTAGCAATAATGGTAAAATATTTGATGGCAAGGGTATAAATACCGACATGCTTCGCCGCTTGTCAGTTGATCAACGGCCAGCGTTCTGCTCGCCGCTATCAGTGCCAGTGTCTTGCTGTAACCTGATTTTCCTTTTACGTGGCCACAAGTTCGGCTCAAATAAACAGTTTATTATTCGACACGCAACAGCTCCCTTCTTTGACGTGGTGACCCCGTGACAATATGAAGCTTTCCATTCTCCAAGGGACGCCCGAGCTTTGATTGCTCCAGGACTCTACCACGCTCTCTTTGCTGTAGGCACCGACCAGTTGCGTATCAACTCTTTTGCGAGTGGGGAAGGGGGGGGGGCAAACCTGCCTCACTTGTCAGCCGGGATATGTATGTATGTATGCAAATATATATATATATATATATATATATATATATATATATATATATTCTAACAGACAATAATGTTAAGGAAAGTATAGGAGGAGATATTAGACCAAATTGTACTGTAACTATGCAGACAAAAAAGTAGGTGAAAAGATTACTTGCCGTGGGCAGAAACCAAACCTGCGACCTTCCAATAACAAGTTCTATGCTCTATCACTGAGCTACCCCGGCGGCTATCCCCCCAGCTACTTTACTGGGTTTTATAAGTGAATTTAACGTGGGAGTGTCAGTCAGCGTCACAAGTAGCCATGGCGGTGAGTGTAGCACACTCTTTTGAGCCTGTTTGTCGTCATGTAGCACGTGAACTTATTACGAGCAAGCAGCTGACCAATAGTCCCTCATATACAACCTAAAGGCACCAAGTCTGCCAGTACGAGACCCTCGTTAATGAATTAAGGACAGAAGTGATACCTAAGGCTCGTTTTTTCGTATTTTACACAAAATTAATGCGATCTAACAGACAATAATGCCAAGGAAAGTATAGAGAAAAATATTAGACTGAATTGTAATGTAAATAGGAACGAAGAAAAATGGGTGAAAAGATAACTTGCCGTGGGTAGGAACCTAGCTCGAGTCCATTGTTTATTCATCGCCACTTTGCGTGCTAATACTATGGCTCTGAGTTACCATAAGCAAGGTTAATCGAGGTTATCTCAAATGAAGGAAAACAGAAAGGAAAGTCCTTTATTGAAAAAAGAAAAAAAGGGAGGCACAGGATAAATAAAAGCGAAAAGAATTTTTCATGTTTCAGTACTAAAAAACTTCAAAAACGATTCATCACGCTCATCGGCTCGCAACACTTTTGACAGAGCAGCGGCGATGATATATCCTTTTAAAAGAAAATTATTTTTGAAACAGTAAATGCTAAGACTGGTCTTTAAAATGTTTGCTCGTTCCCATCCATAACTTCATCAACAAGTCACAGCAAAATAAAAGCATGAACAACTGATGTAATATTATAAGGCCCCTGTTTAGTGCTTGCCTGCTCTGTAATACCACAGCACAAGACGCAGAAGCGTCGCATAGGTGACCCGCATCGCAAACAACCCACAAGGAAAATCATCACAGAGGAAATGTTGGCAAAATTTCACAATATTGTAACATAGCCTCATAACATTTTCATTCTCCCTTAAGAACATAATTGAGTGATTACTGCTGTGACAGAAAACTTCGCCTTACTTGTTGGTTTGCCCAGTGGAAACAGGAGTGAACACTGTCGAAAAGGGGGGAACTCAAGCCGCCCTGGCCGTACGCCTATGGTACCAACGTTGACGATCATGAACCTATAGTCGCTGTTTACCACGGTAAGCAGAACAATGGAGTATGTGCCCTGCAATGAGTTTTAAATGCGAAGCATTTCTTAGCCAACTTCGGTGACTTTGAGCATATCTATCTATCTATCTATCTATCTGTCTGTCTATCTTTCTGTCTTTCTGTCTATCTATCTTTCTATCTATCAATTATCTAGCCGCTTACGCTTAGGTGATCTCGTGGTCACCCCATTTACTTAGTGTGAACCAAAATTAGCATGAGAGGGTAAGATGGTTTGACGAATACGACGCACTTGTCAAGACATTAACAATGTCACAATCCTGTGTGTACGTCGTCAAACACTTCCCGCCAGACAGTGGCACATACCCACGGGTGGGTATGTGCCGTTGGTATGCAGGTATGTGCCACAAGTTATAAACGCTTAGTATCTACCCAGGAACGACGAGACCACACATAGGCGATTTAAAAGCGCGAGTGTTAAGAACTACCCGACGTTGGTAGCGTCGACCCGATGAGTCCCAGTTGGAATCGAACCCGAGTATTCTGGGTGCCAATGAAACATTTTACCACAGAGCTACGCCAGGTCTCGGAACTACTTTTCAAATACACGCTAATCTTCGTGAAACGTTAATAGTGGTTGTAGTGCTGCCTACCCACTTTTAAAAACATTACCTATGTACTATTTTGATACAGCCGTCACGCCGGGTTAACGTCAATTGTGGTTAGGTGCCATGCGCTGAAGTTGATTTATGAAGCAGTGTGCAGGGCCAGCATCTTCGCGAGCATCATCGCTTCACATCAGCCTCTGGTGTTGCTAATGCGCATGTTCTAGTTGACGTAGTTGTGCAAGTGCAAACGACTGGTTATATGTAGGCCCATATGCTCAGATTTGGAAGCACGCTAAAGAATCCCAGGTGGTTGAAATTTCCGGAGCCCTCCACTACGGCGTCTCTCATAATCATATGGTCGTTTTGGGACGTTGAACCCTGCACGTCAATCAAACAACTGCTTATATTAACATCTGCAACTCTTCAACATATGTCTGGGCGTGCAACATTTGTACATATTTTAGCGTCATTTCATGACATGTCCCTCAATAAAAAAATTGCAACATGGTCATCTTTCCTCTGCATGCTTCGCTTAACATGGATTCCCAAGTACGTGGGATCTGCCGATTTTTTATACAATAGGATTATATAACCTTATTTTAGATGCTTTAGAATGATTATGTGCTCAGAGGCTAAATTAATGGGGCTGCAACAAAACAGTTCACACCTACTGTTTCTAATTATACTCAACTTTCAACAATACATGCATGTAAATTGTGATGTAATTTATAACTGCACACGCGCCAACATTCCATCCAAACTTCAAGGAGAGAAAGGGACATAGGTAGAGCTGTGTGAATAGCAAAACTTTGGGTGTCAAACCAATTCTCATATTTCTTGATTATATTGTAACAGTTCAAAGCGAATTTGACAAAAAAAAGTTGCAGTGAATTCCTAAGGGTATTCTCATCAGAGTTACCTGGAGTGCCCTGTTATATTGCATATTATCACAAAAAAGTACACGAGAGCATTAGGAAATACCATTGTACTTGCTGCAGGTCTTTAACTGCATGACAAACCGACGTGCATGCGTGATTTGTACAGATCGTGGCATCATATTCCACACATCGGAACATCTGATGCCACCGCTAAGGCAGCACACAGAATTGTACTGTGTGTTCAGTGCTTACAACGGCACATGAAATTCATGCGCAATAGAGAACAACTTTAATAGAATGAAATTGTCTGCAGAGTGCATCAGAACCTTAAACATACTAACCTTATAATTGAAGCACATATTTTCGGAGTTCGGAGGACACTTCATCTGTAAGTGCTTCTCATCAACAGCCCCGATACAGTTCAAAAACTGCCATATCCGGCTGAATCCTACAGCAATATGCCGCCATGCCTCTGTCTTTGGCTTCTAAAATGAAACAAGCAGTGATTTTATCAGTATTAGTAACATTGTTTGTGGGATCAGTGCCATAGTAGTGGAGACATCACAGGCAGTTAAAGCTTCATTTTATCGCTGAGAGGAAGACTCAAACATAAAAGCTGTCCACAGTTTAAAAGCTTAGCTTCATGTACCATGGCCGACTGTAGTTTTTACCTGAGTCGCAATACACTGTTCACCACTTCAGGGCACTGGCTAACTAATAGCCTTCCATATGCATCTGTTTCAGTGAAAGGTCATTTCTCTCCTCTCAGAGATAGCTCACGAATCCTCACGTTGGCTTGAGGCATGCAGAAGTGTGCACCTTGAAGTAAGGTACAAAGCTAGGCACGTTGAAGTGGACTTGACTTTTCACTTCTGGCTACATTTGGCAAGCCACAGGGTGCGATAGATAGCCAGAACACATAATTATTTTGCAGTGCGCTCTGCTCACTATACAGCATACTTCTTCCATGTCTGTACCACCATCTTTGTATTTATTTATTGGATTTCAAGAACGACACTTGAAGGTTTTGGACTCACTTATCATTACCAAGTGCCATTACCAAATCAAGTGCTAAGTGCACTTACACTTACCGCTACATTTTTTAGGTTCTTTAATGGATTGGCCTTACATTTGATGCAAGAAATGAAGAAAGGAATATTGTCATATTAGTACCACTTTAGCAAGTCAGCAAGCTCAGTAAAAGGAATTAAATAGCCTGACAAGTAGGGTAAAAGAAGAATTAAGAATTAACTATTGCAATCGAATATGCCCATGAAAGGTAGAGCACGAATAATTCTTCAGAAACTGAAACTAATACTGTGGAGACGAAACACAGTTGACTAGGTTACAGTGAATACAGATGTACAGCAGGCTTGGCAGGGAAGGCCACATCACAACTTCAAGCATAACTTGCCTATTCGATTGTGGTACAACAAGTATAACCTAGAAAAGTGGTGCTTCTGATGCATGTGTGAGTGCAACATTGAGGCACTGTTCTACTTTGTTGACTGTCAGAAAGTGGTGACTTACATTTGTTAAAATGTGCAAGTGCATTCCACGGTTCATTACCAATGTGCGGGTGTACGACCATTACTTATCAAAATCTGTTAAAAAATTTTGGCTCTACGACTTACTGTACCTTCCACACACCACACTGTGATATGGAAATCATTATACTGATAGTATATGCTGATGGCATGTGTGTGATCACCTTTGGAAGGAAACTGTGATTACAAGTTAATCTTCAGCCACACCTTCACATGTTCATCTACTAACAGGCCTGTAAATTGGCTTCATTCTGGACCAGAGTGCCACACATGTCTCTTGCACGACCTCACAAGCTGTGGATATGCCCACATGAAATGATAAGGCAATGTCTTGCATGAGGGCTCTTGAGGACAAATACCTGAATTTAAATTAAGTTGGTTAATAGTTAGCCATTGCATAGCCATTCAAATATTTTATATTGCCATAATAAAGTTAAATTGCCACTCGAACCAAATATGGATACTCAGTATAGTCATTACATGTAGTCCTTAAGTGTATTACAGGCACAACTGTTGCATGAGAACAGAAAGCTTTTAGGGCCAAGGGTCTCTAGCCACTGAATATTTGTTTGTGCATTGTATTGTATAGGTCCTTGCTTCTATCTGTTCAACAACTGCACAAAAGAAAGAAACCAACATAACAACAAGTAACAAAAGGGGCTTGTGTGTGCAAGTACTACAGGAACCACGGCCCTAAAGCTCTGTAATGACAGCAAGTCGTACAACACTCAAAACTTGCCTATGATGAAGTACTCCTTAAACAACTAATGTGTCCTCCACTTTTTGTTCTACGGCACTGTTTTTATGTACGTACATCCAATTAGCCCGATGACCATTCGGGGTACTGACAGAATATGGTAAAAGAGATTGACTGCAATGATTATTTTTGGGACTGTTGGCAAGCAATTTCTCTTGTCATATTGTCATCACTACAAGTAGCATGAATTATGCAGGTTGAAGTTCAAGTACATAGCTGTGTAAACAAAACAATTTTATACCTAATCATAATATACTTCAACAAGACACGATGCTTTCAAAAGAGGTCTAAAAATTCTGCACCTCATAAATTACGCTTACAAAACGGTTGTGCTTTTGTTTGAAAACATTATTCGTTGTCCTGCCATTACTTCATTACTGCCAACTGATTTGGGGCCCCCAGCCCCATTAGCTGGCTAATTTTTTCAGAAGGTTCGAGTGCCTACAGCTTACATATCGTCACACAGAATGGCTACATGCAGCTGAAATAAAGGTCCTGCTGCCCAACCAAATAAGAAATGAACTGCAAGACACATTTTAAGATCGCTGCATATCTTGCAAGACAACAGTCCTCAATACGAGGTCACTCCCATGACTCACAGAACAGGTCACCACCCTATGCATGACACATTGTCCATTGTTGTGCATGGGTGTCGCAATAGACACCAGTTCATTTGGCCATAGGTAACATAGGCTGGTGCTGACAAAGCAAACTGAATATTCATACTTGTATAACATTATGAGCACGTTTACATGAGAAACAATCACAGTATTTACTAAGTAGGTGAAGCCACATTAAATGTGCATTATACATGCAATTCATAACTGGCATTATAAATATTCATCATGCATTAAACAAACATTTTAAAGACAAGTGTACAGCCACAAGGTTCCAGAAAAATTGTATTACCTCTGGGTCATAGCAAGTAGCTCTGCTGAAGATATGGGCTCTCGGATGACGGTCTCTCTCTCCAAGTCTTCTTTGGCCAAACTGTAGATATAATCGAATTGTGATGGCGACGTGGGACAGTACTTCTTGAAGTATTTTATGTCTCCAGCATGCATTTTTTACATCTGAAATAGGAACAATAATGTTATTTTTTTTCTTTCCCAGCAAAGGTCACAGAAACATAACAATGAATATTCATGTTGACTGCCACTTAAGTCAGCAGCATATTCATAGATCAGCACTTCTAGAAATATGTGCCATGTATTGCATGTGTACTACTCATAAGGAACTAGTCATACAGGCTAAGCAGATTACTTCATGCATGTTCCAAAGCCAGTCTCGGAAGACCAAATTAGAAATCATATATCTGGCAGTCACAAGCATAATCGAATAATTTTAAATAAAATGTCAAAGGACGTTGTGCACTTATTTACGAAAAGTGCCCTCAATAAAATGTGGCCAGCACAATTCGACTTCCACGCAAGGTGAAATCAATCAGTGCCATTCTGAATAATTGAAAAAAAGTGGTTCAGTTTTAAGATGAAAATTTGTGGAATGAAGGTACGCATGAAATATTTTTATCAGAGCAGGCAGTGTATTGTGCACATAAGGACTGTGCACTAATGTGAAAAAAAGAAAGAGAGGAGTTGCGAATCAACCTGATAACCAGGCAGTCACAATGATTGATTGGTCCACTAGGAGTGAGGTGCTCTCGTGCATCCCTTGTCGTCGATAACTTTTTAATTGACAACTCACCAGCACTGTCGAAAGTCGGCTTACTTTTGAAGATCGTTAAAATCAAATAATAAACAAACGAGACTAGAACGTTTTCAAACAATGCTTTAGTAGAAAATATAGACTCGTAATGCACATTTATTGCTCTGACGAGGAACCATCTTGAATTAGTATCATGTTTTGTTTTAACGCCCAGCGAAATGCTTTAATGCATGCACAACCAGCAATGTTATTTATTGGCGGTAATGCAATAACTGGCACACGTGCGGTGGTGAAGAATTCACTTTCAGCGTGCCGCGTTCGCCATGACGGGTGCACTCACCAGCTCTGCTGCCATTGTTACTCCAGCATTATTTGGGCCAAAAGGACCTTTTTCTTTAACAGAAGCAGTCGCTATCGACGCTTAGTCAAAACCATGTCGGCGACCCGCGAAGAACAAAAAAAAATAAGTGGTGCCACAGGCAGCCGAATTAGAGTGACAGATCACTCGAGCCCACGGAGGAAGGAAAGGTAAGGAGAGGGCATTCACAGCCGGCGCAGGGCGTAAAAAATGTGGCGGAAATTACGTCACACGCAGCCATATTCACTAGGCACAATGGCGGCGTTTTATTATTATTGTTGTAGTGCGGTGCGGCACCGTTCAGGTGGTCCAGCGGTGGTGTGCACGTTTTCATGGGCCTCGCACCTAGCCGTGGCGTACTGCAGGTGTTCGACAGCATTCATTCTTTGTGCCGCATTGTTAGCTACGCGATTTTCCCCCGGTGGTGGTTGTAACCAGGTGTCTGAACTAGAAACCACGGAACGAGTGCGCGTATACGTACTCCGAATTTGCAGCGTCCGTCAAAATTATGCTGAAAAGCCCTCATAGAAGATAACGACTGTGCTCAAGGATTCATTCAATGAATGCTTTGCAGGTTAGTGACAGTTATGCGGTGTTGCTTCTTATGACAACGGACGATGCATTTGCGGTCCACAGGCCCTTATTAAGACTGTAATCTAATCTTGCTTTTCATGTTCCTGTACAGTTACCGGTTGGTGGTTGGCGCTGGGCTCTGTTCCAGGTAAGGAAGACAGAAACAAGCGCCTTCTCTTTATTTTCCTCTAATGACTAGCCACTTATCCCGGAGACATCTTCCCTCGCATTTGGCTGCCTTTCCCTGCCGTCCTTGGCGGCTGTGTCGACGCGTGAAGCTTCTCGCAGACCTTTTCTCACGCATTCCTTCGGCAAACTTTCCCACCTTTCGCCCTAAGGCGATCCTGGTCTCCGGTCTCCGTAGCTACTAGTGCGCGTGAATCACACTGAATACGTGTTCCCACGCACTTTCGGGTGGTCTTCGCTGCTTTCGTCCTAATGAAATCATGGTCTTTGGGATATCCGTAGGAACCAGTGCGCGTCGGACAAAAGAGGGGCGAAAACAAAGAGGCCGGCGCAAACTCAACGGGCTGCCACGCACACAAGCTTCACCGACACCGACTTTACTGGCATAATTACGGACCTCCGGGTTTATTGCAGGGAAGGCATTTTTTTCTTTTTTTATCGTTGTGTCTAGCCCACAGCCTGACCGAAAATTTCATAAAACCTGAAGAGAAGCGCAAAATGGGAAAAAAGTGATCTGAAAGAAACTGTACAAATTTCAGTGCCTGGTTCGTCGCGCGGAAATGTCCGAAATATAATCTTTATTTTCACAAAGAACACATCAAATAAAAAAAGCTTAACGTGCAACTTGCCGTGTTTATTGTTAACGCCGGCAGTGCAAGAGTACAACAGCCATACGCAGAGATTTCGTCAACCGCATCGCGGCAAGACAACGTGTTGAAATCCGTTCCGTTGGTTTTGGATAGCACCGACGCACGCGGCGCACAGGCCACGTGCTTTTTGAGACAGGAAGGGAGTCGCGCCTTCTGCTTCGCATTCACATGTAAACAAAATAGGAGAATTTGCCTAGTCAATATGGCCGACTTCCGGCTTTATCGCGGCTTCACAACGAGTGACGTCAGGGCCTCTTCTTACCTTTCCTTCCTCCGTGACTCGAGCGAAACTTGACACAACGCTGATTACTGCGATGGTTGCCAACATCTTGAAGCGACTGCTTCTAAACTGAGTCGTCGTTACACAAACGTGCAATACAAATTCACTACGTTTCTCAAAATATGTTGCAATAACTAAATTTTTTAGTTTTTTTGTCATATTTTGTTATGTTGAAGCCAAAGAAGAGAATACATTTACATACATTTTATTTTGTAATTACACTGCTGGTCAGCCAATGCTGCGACAGGCGGAGCGTGAAATGCCTGGCGAACAGGCAGTTTTTGCTCCATGTGTCTCGAAATGTTGCGAGCGACACGCCACACTATGCGACACCGCATGCCGCATCACACGGAAAATTGCACATCTGCCTCGCACTTTATCTGGCTGTTTTCTCCTAGGACACCGTTGGTCGCATGGATGCGCCTACAGGTGGATCATCCCCGGATTAGCTGTGTGCGTCCAGGACATTTCGACAATTCGGTCCGTCATCTCAATGCACCATAAAAGCGGCACCTACACCAACATGATTTTGGCGAAGAGAAGCTACGTCGACGATACACATCACTCTCGCCAAGTGTTCGACCTCATCTTATTGCAGTACATATACAATGTTTATTGTGGGGTGTAAAAACAAAACATACATAAAGCTTGTAGGACTTGTACTACAAGTATAACGGGTTATTAACCAATCAAAATAACTAAAAATGGCTCAAGCCAAGTAACTAAAAAAAAAAGAGGGGGGACTACCTCCAGCGCACCATAACCAAACGGGCCCAGCAACAGTGGGTGCTTATTGAATTTCTTTTCCTTTTTTTATTTCCCTTTTCTTTTTTTTTCTGTTTTACCAGTGTCTTCTGTTTTTAAGCTTATATTTGAGATTTGGAATCACAATTTGTCCAACAGCGATGAATCGGAACTGGATATCTTCAGGGGGTGCAGAATCAGCAAGGCCGGGTGGTTTTTCTGAGGGTCCTGAAGGTGCCGGGAACATCCACCACGAGGCGTCTTTGGGCCGACATTCCAAGGCAAGCCCACTGCCGACTCCACCCCATCACTCAGAATGCCCCAATAAAGCAGGAGAAAGGAAAAGCACTGCCAGATTTTTTTCTTTTTTTATGAAAGAAATATAAATAAAAGCAGAGAGAAGTATAAGAAAGAAAGGATGGAAGAGGTGGTAACAGTAACAGATCTTTGACTAAGGTGTCGGCAATGATGCTGTGACGGTAGCGAGTCTACCGAAAACTTGTCCAGAGGTCATTTCGGCCCCATGGACTCAATAGCGAGGCCAGGTGCCAAACAAAATAATATCGCACTCCAGAGCAAGATAGTTAAAGATGTCAGATGTCCTGATGATCAGTGTGTCTGCCATGAGAGATTAAGAGAGTGCCAAATTAGCAGGGCTAGGGCGCATGAATCCGGGACCCAAATGCTGTCTTCACAGTATCCCACAGTACATCGGAGGCAAGAGGCAGAGAATTGTCTGCAAGTCCGGTTGGTTGCAGCTCATTTGCAGCTGGTTCAAAAGTATATTGAGTGAGGGCAGCTCTTGCCATCAGAATAGGAAGTGCGATTGTAGGAATGCTGTGAGTTTACTAGTATTATGCTTTGTAAAACATAATAAAAAAGAGGGGAGGGGGAAAATAGGTGGATTGTCTTAATGAAGATTGAGAAAATTAAAAAAGAGATGAAAAAAGACAAAAAAAGAAACTGAAAAAATGAGATAAAATATTTGAAGAAGTCTTTTAAATAATAGAACTGTAAAAGAGTAAGTCGGCAGCACCCCAGGCCTCAAAACGCCTGCCGAGCCCCCCGCGACATCTTGAGACAAATTTTGTTGTCTCTCTCTCTCTCTCTTTTAAGTCATTAAAAGCGAAATCTTGTCTGTGCTGGGAGTGATGGGGCGCATCCCACCTCATTTGGCTGAGCACACTTCCAGCTCGACAAGAGACCCGTTCGCTAAGAGTTTTTTTTTCCTTTTTTATGTATGGTTATGTAGAATAGATTCAATAATGTATTTGACCATGTCTTCCAGTGTTTGCATGTGTTATACTTCTTTCTGTAACTCTGGTTTATTATCCAAAATGTTTCGAGTGAATTTAATGGTTTCATCTCGGAACTTGGGTGTATTTCTGCATGTGGTTAAGTAATGATCAATATTAGTGACATTTGTTCCAAAAATACAAGTAATATCATTTGTTTTTCCAAATCTTTGCAAGCTGAACGGGAAACATCCGTGTCCTGGTAATAATTGACTTGTGTATAAACTTGTTGGCAAATTCTACGGAATACAATAAGCACTGTTAATCCAATTGTGAACTGTTGTTTTCTTATGCCATGTTTGCCAAATTTCATTCCATTTATTATATGTTTCCCTTTTTAACTGACCTTTGATAAAATGTTTAGTTATTGGGACTGTCACAGTAGTTGCTGATCTAAAAGTTTTGGAGGCTAATTTGTCGGCTATACCATTTTCAAACTCACCTGAATGTCCTTTCACAAACAAATATAATTTTATTTGTTATTGTGTTCAACTTACCAGTATCCTAATTTCATTAATAAATGTATTGATGTATTTAGGTTAATAAGGCCCTAAGACACGATAAAGTGCCTCTGAGAATTTTAAATTTTCAGTGTTTTGTAAGCTTAGGCACAGTTGACACTCGCAGCACGTTGCTCAACAACTAAGAAGTAACAACTGGAACAGTGGTTGATTTACACTCATCCTGTGGATACATGTGTGCTCTTTTCTAAGATTGTTCTTGGCTTGTTTAAGCAGCACGCTTTCAGTGTCGAGCTCTGACAGTCGTTCATCAGCACTTATCCTGTGCACTTTCTTGCCGTGAGTCCTTCGTGCTTTAGCGGCACGTTGCATGTATGGAATTGTTTTCCCTTCTTCGTGTGTCATTCCCATTTGTTGCTATCACGTTCACTGCTTGACCCTCGCCAGAAACTAACTTTTTTTTCACATGCACTTTTGCAAAATGGGATCATGTGCATCCACGCCGCATTACTGCGTCAGAAATGGGGATCTTCACAGGTTCACACACCGAGGTACCACAATTAGGAGGTCACGATGTGGATATGAAAATGCACTGCTGAGAAAATTCAAGGATTTTCAAGGATGGCGAAAAATTCGAAGACTTTTATGGGCCTTGAAAAAGAATTTTTGGAAGTGAAGGGTTTTGAAGGATTTCAAGGACCTGTACGAACCCTATTATTTTAGAGTTTTTTCACACTGATGGAAAGTGTCTTAATTTTAATGCTGCATTGAAAATGTTAAGGAAGAATTTCTTATGTTTCACATAAAGACTCTGAATTAGGTGTGTAGATGAGTTGTCAGGGCCTACAGCTACTTTTTTCCGTAGGTTACCCATGACGTTATCAATTTCTTTGTCTGAGAACAGTTTATCATTGAATAAATTTGTTAATCTTGATTTTTTCATTTATTTGTTCTGTTAGTGTGGGAAATGAAATATCTAATACATAATTTGCAGATTCTGCCATTGATTTCGTTTGTTGGTTTGTGGGTAATTGCATGGTTTTATTAAAATAAAGGTTTTCAATTTGCTTCTACTTTAATATTACTGGAAATGGGTTGTTGTATGTTGCAGTGCTGCATGAATTTTTCCAAGAGCCAACTCTAGCTTTCTTTACTAATTTGTTCTTGATAGGTCTTGAGGTTTCTGAGGTAGGTTTCTTGACATGTAACTCTTTGCTCTCCTGTAACTTTTTGTGAATATGTTCTTAATGCCCAGATTCGTTTCCTCTCTTTTCTAATTCTGCTGTCCATCATTGTATGTGGTATAAGAATTGTTTATGTTTTCTAATATTTCTG
The DNA here is from genome assembly GCF_043290135.1 of Rhipicephalus microplus. Lineage (NCBI taxonomy): Eukaryota > Metazoa > Arthropoda > Arachnida > Ixodida > Ixodidae > Rhipicephalus > Rhipicephalus microplus. The sequence continues at coordinate 164,578,807 of NC_134706.1, forward strand.
TTTTAATATAATAATTTTTTCATAACAGTAGTTAGTGACAAACTCTAGTCTTCTAATAGTGTTAATTTTCTGCTGCTTCTTTTGTCCAAGAGTCCTTTTCTATTTCTTTCAGTAGCCTGTATTCCCAATCTTGAGATAAATCTTTTTTTTTAATTTTTGATTTCTTCATTGAATTTGTTATATTGGACGTATCTATGGTCCCTGGCATTTTCTTCATCATTTACGGCCATTCATATACTTTGGGGCAGAGGTCTGCGGAGAAAATAGTTAGATCGATCCAGCTACGTTCGTTAGCAGGTCCGAACGTAGATGGCGTGTTCGCCAGATTTAAAAGCTGAGAGTTGTGTGCTAATACAAATTCAAATAGTGTTTCCCCTCGTTCAATGTATTTATTCCTCCCCCACATTTTATTGAAGGAATTGAAGTCACCTGCCATTAGTATTTGATTTTATTATTCCAATATGATAGATTCAATTATGTTTAAAATTTCATCAATCTTTTCTTTAGGTGGTGCATAGACATTAATATTATAACTTTGTGATTATTCCGATATATTTTAGGTACTCTAACACTGTGTGAAACTAAAATGGGGAACGTCTGGATATTAGAGTCATGTATTATTACTGCAACTTTTGTATTTGTTTTGTGGCTTATTATTGTTAGGTTGAAGGGGAATCCAGTTATTTTATTTTTGTAATTATAGCGTTCTTGTAGAATAAATAATTGAAATTGATCACACTTGCAATTGATAAGACCTTCATTTGGCATACTACAGTATGCTAAGTTGACTTGTACTATGCGCAAGGAGTGTATATTTATGTCAAATTTGTTGTGTTCCAATGATTTGTTTGGTACCATGGTGTCACCTTTGTTTTTTTGCATGCTTTGAATATTTTTCTGCTTATTCATTCTTGCTTTCTTCATTATGTATTATTGTTGCTGTTTTTGGACTTTCATTTGATTGTTCAATGCTTGTTTTTTATAGGGAATCCAATGATTTTATTTTTCAAGAGATATGGTTCCCGTACAAATGAAATGTCCTGATTGTGATGTATGTGCAAATTGTTAAGCTTAATATTTTCTTGAAAAGAGTGATCCAAGTTTATTTGCCGACACACCAATGTGTTGTTTTCGTGCATTATTATATTTTATGGTACTGGTGAAGGGAGGTGTAATTTGCCTAATTCAGTTAGTTCTGGCTGTACTCTACTCGAGCTGTACTGTAGTATTTGAGTCTAGCCTAAATGCAACCGGTCTCTTGCCTTTTCCTTTGGTATCTTTCATCGAATATGGGGCATGACCCTTCCCACATCGAATGTTCTACCTCTTCCTTTCCTGCATCCACCACGCACAGGGGACATCTCTGCCGTTTTGCCTTACATTCTTTGCAGTAGTGTCTTTCTCCGCACTCCGTGCAACGGGCCTTCTTTGCAAAGCATCTACCCTCGTTTTGTCTTAGTCTTGAACAGTACGTGCAATTGGGAAGATATACATTCTCGACCACTCGACAGCTGGACCAACCGATGTACACCACTTCAACTCTAAACTATTTCATTAGCCAATCTTGTGTCGGAGATGCACAGAGTGACTTGAGAGCCAAACTTCTTATCTGGTCTCCACACTACCTGAATGTCTTTTGGGTCTCCATCTATCTCAATTTGCTCCAGTAGAGTTTTTTGAATATCTGCGGAGTCCACACTTTTATCAACTGCAGTAAGCTTAAGCTCTGGGTGTGGCCCTTCAACTATTTTCGTCTCTAATAGTTTGGTCTCTTTTTGCTTCATAAGCTTTTCCTTCAGATTCTTGATTGCGACTGCCGAGGAGGTAGTCACTGCTACTCCTCCTCTAATGGGACCCAGCCCTGCTTCTTTGACGCCGAGAGCCATTGGGTCGAAGTTCTTTACCAAAGCGTTTGTAACCTCCCTTGGGATTACTTCTTAGTCATCTTCACACGCCCTCACCAGAAGAACTGCCCTTCTCTTGTTGCGTGCCTTTTCGTTTGTTTCCTCTGTACCATATTTCCTATCAATTGCCCTTGTACATCTGCATGGCGCCTTATCTCCACAGGTTTCGCCTTTGTTAGTTCACGTACTTGTCCCTTGAGGAACCTATTTTTCTCTATGAATTCTAGCGCAATTGCCTTCACCTTCAGGAACTCATCCAACAAGTTCCTCAGGTGCTGACCCGCTTGTGGCACTGCCTGTTGTGTTGTCATGAGGTGATGGATGATATCTCTGCCGTGCCGTAAAACTGCGCGTGTTCTTAGATCCTGTAAGATTTGGCTTTTTCCATACTCCTCTCTTGGAGTTTCTCCTTTTCCCGTTCCTTTGTCCTCTGCTTGCAGTTGCTCCGTGGGTTGACTGGCGATGCGTGGGTGCATTTCAAAGGATTCTTGACTAAGGTCTGTCGTATCGTCCCACCAGTCTTGGACACCCACCTCCTCTACTATAATGTCATTCCCTTCTAAGCTTGCCATGCTTTCGACATTTCCATCTTTGATTTTTTTGCTTGTGGGCACATTCTGAGTTGAGTTGCTGCACGCTAATTCTTCTTTCTTTCTTTTCTTCCCCTTCTTGTTACGATGTGCATTTTCTCGTTTTAGGGGCGAAGCTCCTTAAAGCGGCACCCGTTCGCCCCTCGTCGTAGTCTTAGTGCGTAACCAGTATTAGGCTTTGACCTGCAGGGTGGTGCCGGTGGGAGATTTTTCCTGTACGTTGTTGAACAATAAAAAATTCGCAGCGTGCACGTTAACTAAAAGCCAAATTCTCCTGTCTCTCATTCCCAATTAGCAGCCATTGGCATGTACATTGAGCACTATCTGACAAGAAAGGGTTGCTAGGTTATACTCGTTGGGCGAAACCTCCTTAGTTTTAGAAAGGTTTAGCAAGCGTTGGGCCGCAGTTTCATGAATACAGTGAACAAGTATATACCACGACTTGAGGTGGTTAAAGGTGGGAAGTGGACAAGAAGCGCAAGCCGTAAGAAAGTGTGCGTGTGCCACCTCTCGTTTAGTCCTTGGAATGCCCGCTGGACGGCAGTGCTTCTATATGCGAAATATATGATAAAAAGATGCGAGATGGTGGTACTTGGAGTGTTGACTAGATGGACGAACGGACACACAGATGGACGGCAAGAACGGACGCATGGATGGCTGCACGAACGGATGGACGCATGGACGGACGCAGGGGCGGATGCATGGACGAACGCAGGGACGGACGCACGGATGGAAATGCGGACGCATGAACAGGCACGCGCAAGTACGGGCGGATGGACACACGGACGGTCACACAAACGGACGCAAATATGATGAAAAGATGCGAGATGGTGGTACTGGAGTGTTGACTAGATTGACGAACAGACACACAGACAGATCCATGGACGGACGCACAGATGGCTGCACGAATGGATGGACGCATGGACGGACGCAGGGGCGTATGCATGGATGAACATATAGACGGACGCACGGATGGACGTGCGGAGGCACGCACGGACGGTCACACAGACGGACGCATAGACGGACGGAAGCAAACACGAATGCTTGCTTCCGGACGGATGCTTCTCCCCACTCTCTATCATTCAGTTCGTGGATATGCTGCCATTTTTTTTACATCCTCTGACATCGTCTGCGCTTGTTCAACTCCGAACTGTCAATGTCCAAAGTCCTCGCCCGTTCTATGTCGCGCACCAAGCACCGCCGGACGAAATACGTGTTAGTTGGGTGCAATATGCAGGGCAAAACGCTTAGTTGCATGCAGTGTGTAATTTAAGAGAAAGATAATTTCGAAATTTTATCTAATTTAGGATGTAATTCTTTAAAATACTGCCACTTCGTATTTCCATCCTTTCTATTTTTTCCACTGAAAGCGATATTTTCTTTCAGCACGCGATAATAGCCGCGATGTGCATGGATTCGGTTTTGAAGCCGTTTCCGTTTAAAATGTCTGCCCTGTTTTACTGATTTTTGAATTACTCGTTGCGGCGTGAATAAAGCAAAACACTCTGTGATAGCTCAGTACTATATAAATTCGAGGACGTAGATCATGCGGATAAACTCGGTATCAACGGATGTTTATTAGCTTTTGTTGATTGAGCCGAATAAGGTTTTCTACCGCACCATGTGACTCCTATGGGCAAAATAAATTACGACAATAAATCCCTTATAACTTTTCTTGTAGTGAGCCTAGGAAAATAAAAATTACATATTCCTGTTCCTCTCCTGTATTTAAAGGAGGAATACGAAAGTTGAAAGCCGAGACATTATGGGAAATATTTTTTTAAATTCTTGAACTTCGGAATTTCTGGGGAATGTATGTGGTTTGTTTACCTTTGTAAATTCACACGTTTCGACCGAAATTTACAAAATCACTCTCAGAGTCTAGTACGTTCGTGATCGCGAACCGTTCACGAATCGTATCGCACCGAGTATGACTAGTTACTGGTACTATTTAGTACTGGTAGTTACTGGTACTGATTAGTAACTGGTACTATAGTATGAACTGGGCAGCTCACTTACCCACTGACCGGTCGGTCCCGTGGCACCCAGGCGAGTAAGGCCAAATGCTTCTGTAAACAGTGCTAGGCAAACGTAAAGCAGGTACTCTTGAGCTAACAAAGAGGGAGGAACCGCCCTTTGAGCAAGAACATGATGCACGCGCACGTGCTAGCCTATGTAAATAGCAAATGACACAGTGATTGATTGATTGATTGATTGATTGATTGATTGATTGATTGATTGATTGATTGATTGATTGATTGATTGATTGATTGATTGATTGATTGATTGAAAATTTTATTGGACTATTTACAATGTGCTCTCGCTTGTTGGCTTCAGCACCATGGTAAAAAAACGAAAAAACACAGATGACCTCAAACCCGTCAGCTTGTTACTGCTGGGCAGGGAATGGCGATCGTGCGCAAGGCAGCGCACCGCAGGTTCAGCCTAGGCTGGCTCTGATGAGTGGGTCTGGTAGTCTCTTCGATGTCTTGTTGTAGGTGAGGCGGGGTACGTTGGGCTTTTTTCATAAACGCAGCTCGACTCGATTCATGAACGGGGCATTCCCAGAGGATATGCTCGTGGCAGTAGTCACAGTTGGGGTCAGAGTACTTTGTCGGGTGTATCCTGCGAAAAATCGTGATTGTTATGAAACTTCGTGTTTGCAATCTTCCGAGTGTGACCTCGTGGAGGCGGTTGGATCTTGGTAGCGGGGCATCATGTTTTGTAGCTTCTTCTAATTTGACCCTTAATTATCGCTGGCATTGAACTATAGCACAGGTCTCATCTGTCGCAGCCGGCTTCGAGCTGGTATCCACGAGTCGTTCCTTGCTATGATGCTGCAAGGCTCGTTGATGAACTAGCTCGTGCCCCGGTAAATTGCTGTACAATGAACTCGTACCCAGACTGACCGTTCTTGAAGTTGGGTGGCACAGTGGAGGATGTGCCTGGCGTACGTTGGTGTTCGAAGCACTTGCTGCGACTATCCGTGAAGGTGTGGATAGCTTTTGGCGATAATCCTGTTTGATTGTAATGAGCTAGAGCTTGCGAAATAGCGTAGCCTTCAGCTGCTTCAGGCAGCAAGCAAAATTAAATAATAAGAATGAGGATGCTTCCTCTGTTCTCAGGTTGAAAAATTCCCCCTTGTTGTAGCCTTCCAGGGTGCATGAGGCATCCGTGTGGACTACATCTTCTTCGTTAGGTATACTTTTATGGTGTTCAATATGCCGCAGAGCGTAATATGCCCTTCGCTGATTGTCCGAGGCTTGTCTTCCCATGGAGGAATGGCGGGTAGAAATTGAGGCAGGTCTTGGTTCCTTATACCTGGGTCTTTTCTGATGGCTCTTCAAGCGCGGGTTAGCTTGAGGCGCTCATTTTGAGCTTGCAGTGCAAGCTCTACGTAGTCACATAATGGAAGAAGTAGACCTGTTCCGTACAGGACTTCGACTTTATACTTTGATAGCCCTGTAGCGATGCGAATGCATGTTTTGTTGGTGCATTCAAGTTTTTCAAGCTGAGTGGGCGTCATTGGCAGGAAGGGTAGTCCATATAGGAGCCTTGAGTGGACGAGCGCTTGTGCGAGCCTTTTAATTTGACCTTCGGATAGGCCCCAGGCACACTTTGTCAACTTTCGCAGCACTCTTGTTGTCTGTTTTGCCGTGCACAGCGCCTTTTCTACCCATTTAGTGGACTTGGCGTTTTGTTCATGTGTTATGCCAAGTACCTTAATGTACTCTTTGCGCTGTATGCTTGTCTTGCGTACAGTAAGTTGGATGTTATCACGAATAAATTGGGTGCGACTGCTCTCACAACAAATCCGTGCCGGGCGAGGCCTCGCCGCGATGACGTAGCCACCATTTTCTTTTTTTTCTCTCTCTGTCTCTCTCTCTCTCCGTTTGACGGCGCGGTACGCGGTCGACGTGGTCGCTGAAGTGGCGTGCAACTCCACGTGAGCGAGAAGCGTGCACTGTCTTGTTAAGTGGCCGGAAAATCGGAACGCAACGATGAGCGAGCTTCCTGACCGACAGAAGGTGATCGAAAAGTACCTCCAAGGATTACGTCAAGACGACGGCTACTCTCATGGCTACCTGAAGTCAGACGAAGAGGTAAAGCTTTTTGAGAGCTCCCTGGCTGCCATCAACGAGAGGTATGCTTTGCGGACATCAAGAGACCTGAGCAAGTCGTCTAAATGTGAGGATGTCTCGAGTGCTTCTTAATGTATTGATCTGCGCGTAGATCTAGCATTGAAACACGCAGTAGTAATTAAACCAGCGAGGGACACGGCAGGACAGGCTTCTTCTGAGTTACGGTTATTGGTTTTCGCCTTTTTGAAGTTAGGGTTAGGTATCATTGATTTCGTTACCGGTTCACTGTTCCCCTGGTACCGATTCATTTCGGTGTGAGTGAAGTATTGTTCGGATTACCGGGACATGACCCGATCTTCAGAGATTCTATAAACGTTATTGGAGCTGTAATTGGCGCCTTGTCTGTGTCTGCGTGTTTCTTTGGACCCATTTGCTAAGCGCCCCAAATTATTCAGTTGTAACTGAACTTTATTTTTTCGGTTTTAGTCATGATTAGCCCCGCGCTAGCAAGCTAATCACGACAAGGCCGTGCGTGCCATCCGTGGTCCTCCAGGAAGTGTGAATTAGACGTCTAGAGCAAGGCGGGCCTGATGTTGAACGCTGTATATGAGAAGCTGAAATGTCAAGGTCGAAATGTTTTGCCCAATTATATTAAATTCCAAGGCCCAACCAAACTGTAACGTGTTGGTGCTGCTTGTAAGTTGTAACTTAAAAACCGCATGAAAAGTCTGGGTAATTATTAATAATAATAATGATAATTACATTTATTATTCTGGTTGACGAAAGCCAGAATTTTTTGCCAGAGGCAGCGCATCTTAAAGTTTTTTCTCTGCCATTACACAAAAACTAACACAAGATTTCATATTGCCCTCTGCCATGCATAAAACTAGGTGCCTTCATTAAGTCAACTTTATTGTTTATTTTCAGCCAATGTCGTCTTCTCCATGATCCACTGCGGATCTCGAATCTCTCTGAACAATGTACCGTTCCGAGTTGTCAAGGAAACCGTCAAAGTGTGCATATTTGGAACGGAGTACTACAAGAAAACTCAGGAGAAAAAAAAAGAACAGGTAAGTTACATGGTGATGCACTTCCAAAAGTTTCAATCTCATGCACATATCCAGCAGTCTTCCAGTTCAAAGATTGTGTGTAGGCAGTGTAAAGAAGATTTACTTCAAGTTACTACAAGTTTACACAAGAAATAAATATTTTTAACTTCATTTACAGAGTTCAAGTACCACTGACTAGCAGAAGGAGGTGTACGAGAAAAAGCGGGTGAACCTCCAAGGCACAAAGAAGAAGGTGTGCGCAGCAACAATGAATTTGAAGTAGATTGAGTTGTACCTAGATTTCCAGGTATGTAATGTGCAATGATAAGTAAAAAATAATTCCAGATTAATTTCTGGGGACCTTTATCATGTCATTTATGATTGTGCAATCCGACACAACACAGTTGGTTGAAGATTCTTATGGTTTCAAAGAGCGCAACAAGATGAGGGCAAAGTCAAGATGAGACAGAAGACAGCGCTCTATATTGCCATCATTGCCAGTATGTATACACGTGGGAAATAGCAAAATAAACAGAGTGTGAAAGATAAAATGAGCACAACGCATACAGTCTCGGCGTCTAAGCCAAGACTGTATGTGTTTTGTGCTTTGCGCTTTTATTTTGCTATTTCCCACATGTGTACATACTGGCAATAGTGGAAATATACTTCCAGCTATTAGTTCAGCGCTGTCTTATGTCTCATCTTGACTTCGCCCTCATCTTGTCGCACTGTTTGAAACCATAAAATATGATCTGTGTACTTAACAGTGCCTGCTTTCTAGGTGGATGTGCCCGCCCCGCCGCGGTGGTCTAGTGGATAAGGTACTCGGCTGCTGACCAACAGGGCGCGGGCTCGAATCCCGGCTGCGGCGGCTGCATTTCCGATGGAGGCGGAAATGTTGTAGGCCCGTGTGCTTAGGTTTGGGTGCAGGTTAAAGAACCCCAGGTGGTCTAAATTTCCGGAGCCCTTCACTACGGCGTCTCTCATAATCATATAGTGGTTTTGGGACGTTAAACCCCACATATCAATCAATCAATTAGGTGGATGTGCCCCAGCCATGCGGCCAGACAAAAGAGGGTCGTCTGAAAGCCGACAAGGCCAAGGAGCTGCAGGAGGCACTTGACGCAGAGCAGCAGACTGTGGCCACAGAGACGCGGGTATATGTTAGGATTGCCGACTGCAGTTCCCATCAAAACCATGGTTTCGAGGACATGAAAGCTTTCAGTCAAAACATGGACAAGAGCGTTGCTGAGCGAATTCAGATGTTGGCAAGAGAAGGCATTACTTCTGTATCAGATGTGAAAAAGTGCCTTCACTATTATGTGCACGACGTACTTTTTGCGAACAAGGAGAAGCCTGATAGCAGCTGCAGGGCCTTTTTCCCAACACATCGTGACATCAGCAACCAGAGCCAAGCTGTGCTTAAGAAAGACCGCTTCAGCACAGTTGATCAAGAGAATGCTAGAATCCTGATTGAAAAGATCAGGGGAGAGCAACCCGAATCCTCCGTTGTCTATCGGCCGCATGCAGCACACAGCTTCGTGGGTAGCAGCGACTCGGACAACGTGGAAGAGGGCGTTGCCAGCGAGTGTGAAGACACGTTGCTGTTTTGCTTCCAAACAAAATTCATCAGGAGCATGCTTAAAAAGTACGGAGGCTCAGTAGTTTGCCTGGACGCAACGCACAAGACGAGTGACTATGCCCTACCACTTTTCTTGCTTGTCGTGAAAACACCGTCGGGATACACACCAGCTGGTGTGTTTATCATACAGTTCGAGACGGCCCACTGTATCGCTGAGGCTTTAGACGTTTTCAAGCAGTGGTGTGACAACTGGTCCCCACAATACTGGATGGTGGATTATAGCAAGACAGAAATAAGTGCCATCAAGCAAGTGTTTCCAGAGTGTCAAATCTCCATCTGTGACTTCCATAGACCACAGGCATGGCAGAGGTGGCTGCGCAGAAAGGAAAACAACATATCCGATCCAGATGAGGCCCTGATACCCATGAAACACGTAGCCAGTGCTTCAAATCAGCATGACTTTGACAAGGCGGTTGAAGCCCTTGTTGACTCTGAGTATTGGAAAGACGAAAGATTCCGCAGTTACTTTGAAGAAGTGTGGCTGTCAGTAAAGGAGCTGTGGGTCATGTCTTACAGGCTGGAGTTTGACGTTGTGTTGACCACAAATAACGGCATTGAGGCCCAAAACCGCGTGTTGAAGGCACAGTACGTGAAAAGTTCCAGCGGGAAACGGTCGTTAACATCCCTGATCATGACTGTCGTTCATGGCTACCTTCCCGACAAAGAAGTGAAATTCCATGAGGCAGCAAGGGGGCAGTCATCAGCATACAGACAGTACAGTGAAAATGTTCCTGCATACCTGCACAACCGGCCTCATGGTTTCGTTAAGCATATGCTGAGACGGCTCGTTAACGCAGTGGAATACACCCCCACAGACATGTAAGAGCTCCCCGTTGAAGGTGTGTTTACGGTTCATTCTGAAAGAAGTGATGATGATCTGTACACTTTACTTCGACTTCACCAAGCCATCGTGTACCTGCCCTGATTTCAGGAAGCACGAGTACTCATGCAAGCACTTTTGTGTTGTTTTTAAGTACAGCGACCGGTGGGGCTTTTCCTCTCTTCCGCAAAGTTATCTCAATCGACCGCAAATTACTCTTGGAAGCTGTCCAGAATCCGAAACAAGTTCCGAGATTCCCCTTGTCAATCAGCCCAGCCGTTCTGAAGTGTCTTCACAGGATCTTGGTACAGCAGCATCAGAGTCAGACATTCCCTTTGTCAATGAGACCAGCTTTTGTGAAGTGCCTTTACAGCCTGGGATTGCTATGCTTCCTGGGACAGCAGCCCCCTCAGTGTCGGAGCTACACAAAAGTATATAGGAGGAATTGGAAAAGTGCAGTTCCCTCCTTTACTGCTGCCATGACGTTCAAACACTGGTGGAGGCTAGGGGCTTATCGCAAGCCATCTTCCGTAAGCTGGCTGAATCTGTGCCACAGAGTTCTGACCTTTACATTCGGGGCTCACCGACAAAAGGATGCTCGTCTCTGAAGCCTCTTCCGAAAAGAAGACGCCTATAGTGTGCTGTCACTCTGCCATTAACAGGAGCTTTGACTGCTAGGAAAGGATCGGGGGAAACGGTAGAGATGGACCACTCGGAGATTTTTTTTTCATTCTTTTTAAAAAATTGCAATTGTTGCAAAACTCAATTTATTTTACCATTCACAACTTTGGCCTAAACACAGTGTTCGGACATCTTTGTGAATAATGTTTAGAATGTTTAGAGCTTTTAAGATTAATATGGTATGTTTTATACTAGACTTCATTATAGTCATGCAATTGTGACATTGGCAACGACTGTGTATGTGTATAAATGCAGCCGTAATTTTTTGTGTTGGTGATACTCTCAATTCAGAAAGTGTGTGAAAGTATGTTTTTAGGCTTCTGCTTTCAATCTATGTGTATAAAACTGTTTGTAAAGTTGCATTCTTTCTGTACTTGCTACGGACGTGCTTGCTTTTATACTTTCCTTTTGACATTTTAATATAGTACCTGTTGTATGCGAAAGCATGTTGGTACATTTTTTCGGGTGGTCATTTCAAGATGTATTCATAGCGTGCTGGCAATATCCATAGACTGTAAATAAACCAAATGTGAGAGAATGCATAATGTGCACAAAAAGTTTACTGTGAAAATGTGAAGTATGGTTACCTACACAGCAAAGCAATTTCATCAAGACTGCTGCAACAGCTCTGACCGGTTGATGTAGAGGCTGGGCAAACAAATTGGCCTTTTTTAGGGCAACTATGGGAACTACCCCCTCAGTGAAACGCTTTAGGTATACATATTGATACTGCAAAGGAAAGTTTGACATCCACCTAAATGTGGATGTCAAACTTTCCTTTGCAGAATCTTACTCCACTTTGGGGGTTTCCCCTGAATCTGGTCCATATTGATACTACTGACTTGGGCGAGCTGCTTAATTATTCAATCTGAAAACTTTTTAAATGGCACCATATGGGAATGGGGATATAAAAAGGAGTTGCATAAGGAACACGAATGCACAACAAAATATTACCGGAAGGTGATCGTCTCAACTTAGCATTTATCAGCTAGTATTTTTGAACTAAAGTCTTAAACATGTACATTTAGTATCGTGAAACTAGAAATAGTCAACGTAGAGCTGCCTAGTTTTTGCCCGTCATGTATCCAAAACATGCAACCCAATGTGTGGTGCATACTACATAGCCTTTCCATGCAAAGGAGAGAAGCCTCATGAACCCTCTTCTTTGTGCCTTGGAGGTTTGTGCACTTTTTCCGTACACTCCTTCGGCCAATCAGCGGTACTTGCATGCTGTAAATCAAATAAAGAATAATATTTCTGGTGCTTTTGCATGTTAACAGACACACAGGTCGGCTTTGATAAGTGCAAAAAAAAACAAGACCATGTTTTTATAGTTCACACCAGGGATGTAGCCATGATTTTTTTTCGCTCGCAACTACTGATGGGGGGAAGGCATGGCAAAACGTCAAAGGTGGGAGAGGAGGTAGAAGAGTTCCCAGCAAAACTGAACATTTAAGTGTGCAGCAACCCCCGGCTATGTGTCTAGTTAACAGTCATAATGCTCTTGGGCTTTTCCTAAATGTATTCATTGGCTAGAAATACCCTAAGGGCCCCAAAAGGGGCATATGTAAAAGGTAAAATACGTTAAATACAGCTGCCGCAAAGTATGCACCTCACACTGCCTGCACACAATCTTTGAACTGGAAGGCTACTGCATATCTGAATGAGATTGAAACGTTTGCAAGTGCATCACGATGTAACATATTTGGTCTTCTTTTTTTCCTGTGTCTTCTGCTAGTATTCCATTCCAGATATGCATACTTTGGCTGTTCCCTTGACAACTGGAAACGGCACATTGTCCAGAGGGATTCGAGATCCGCAGTGGATCACGGAGAAGACGACATTGGCTGAAAATAAACAATAAAGAGGATTTAACGAAGGCACCTAGTTTCATGCATGGCAGAGGGCAATATCAAATCTCGTTTTAGTTTTTGTGTAATGGCAGCGAAAAAACTTTAAGATGCGCTGCCTCTGGCAAGAAATTCTGGCTGGCTTTCGTCAACCAGAATAATAAATATAATTATCATTATTATTAATATTTACGCAGACTTTTTTATATGGCGCTTAAGTTACAGCTTACAAGCAGCAACAACACGTTACAGTTTGGTTGGGTCTTGGGTTTTTAATACAACACTACAAAAAAGCTCGACGCTGACGCTTCAGCTTCTCATATGAGTTCAACATTGGTCCTGCCTCGCTCTAACGTGTAATTCACACTTTTAGCAGGACCAGGGATGGCACATACGGATGTGTCACGAATAACCCAACCACAATTCGTGTCTCGTGTTGCGCACGATTGCTTTTTCAGTGTTGAAAATAACATAAATGTTAATTCTGAAACGCACAAATGGAAACAAAATAAACGCCCAAGCGCAGCTCTGCCTTGAATTCAAGGCAATTATCTAAAGAGCACAGGAGCAGAATAGATAAGGTATGTGACCCTATAGCAGACCTTTATTTTTTTTAAGTCATGATTAGCTTGCATGCGCTGTTCTAATCATGACTGGAGCCCGAAACTAAAACAGTTCACTTCCAATAACGTTTCTTAAAATTTCTGAAGATCGGGTCATGTCCCGGACCCGGTACTCCACTCAAACCGAAATGAATCGGTGCCAGGGAAACTGAACCGGCAACCAGAACAATGATAATTCGACCTTCAAAAAGGCGAAAACCAATCAATTGTCTAGTGTGGCACTAATCGCAACGGCAAACAAGCCTGTCCTGCCGTGTTGAGTCGTTTCATCAACGTGTTTCAATGCTAAATCTACGCGCAGAGCAAAACATTAAGAAGCAATCGAGACATTCTTACATTTAGGTCTCTTGATGTCCGCACAGCATACCTCCCGTTGACAACAGCCAAGGACCTCTCAACAGCTTAATATTCAACAGCTTAATATGACAAGACAGGGCACGCCGCCACAGAACAGGGAGACGCCGCGCACAGCATACAGCCACAGAACAGCACACAGCGAACCAAGTCTAGGTGGTGTTCAGCGAACGCGCTGCCAAACAGAGAGGGAGGGAGAGAGAGAGAAAAAAAAGGAAATGGTGGCTACGTCATCGCGACGAGGCCCCGCCCTGCACGGATTTGTTGTGAGAACAGTCGCACCCGAATAAATTGCTCCTTGCTGTGGTTTGTAGGTTTGAGAAGAACTATAAATTCCATCTTTTCCAATAAAACTTCGAGACATCCTGTCAAGAAAAATGGTGATAAAATTAAATGCCTTCTGGAGTTGCTGCTGTTAGGTAGAGATATGTCTCGCGCGTTACACCGAATTGTAACATCGTCGGAATAGATTTTCGCCAAGATGGACTGGACTTCTCTTAGAAAAAAAGGCAAGTGGGCGCATTATGTTAAGCAGTGTTGGAGAGATAACGGCTCTCTGCAGAACTCCGATTTTGTTGGAGTATGATTGACTGGTAAAAGAGCCTTTTTTTATATATAAACAAAGGTCCTGTCCTGCACAAAACTCCGGATATAATTATACAGCCTTCTACCAACAAGCAGTTCTGACAGCTCTCGTAGTACAGTATGATGGGACACTGAGTCAAAAGCCTTATTTACGTCAATACCTACGATAGCGCTCGGCCAATATGGTGAGGGTTATTTTAGTACGTCTTCGTATAGGCGCCGCGGAGTGTGTCCTGAGTAGACATAGGTTATGAAGCTAGTTTGCGTCCAGTGATAATGCTTCCCATTTTCTAGCATCCATGTGAGGCGTTTGTTTACCATATTCGTTCCATCACCTTTCCGATTACTGAAGTGCACGACATTGACCGAAGGTTACTTGCAGTCATCGGAGGTTCGTTTGGTTTAGGCAGTGGTATAACATTTGAATGTTTTCACTCTTTAGGAAGATTACCTTCTTCCCTTACTTGATTGATAATGGAAAGAACAGAGATTCTCTGTCAGTTGCTGTAACTGTTCGTACTTAATCATATCAGAGCCCGAAGCTGTTTTACAGTTTGACTCCTTTAGTGCTATAATAGGTTCTTCAATTGTGAAAGGAGCATCCATCATGTAGTTGCTTTGTTTTTCCTCTGGCCACTTTGGATACTCCGGATACAGTGTACTAGAAGCAGTGGAGTGAACGAGGCGGCCGCGCTGGATCTCGGCTAATTCTCCAGCGGGTGACAGTAGTGGTGGCGCTATAGTCCCATGGTACTGAAGATCTCAGGAGCGTCTGCATTGGGAGCGCGCACGTCCGAGCCTGCGAAAGCGTGTAACTGCTAGTTTTTAGCGCGTCTAATGCGTTTTTGAGCCTTCATCGGTGGACGCACCTGCTACGGGCCATGGTGAACGAGTGAATATGCAGGCACGCCGACATTGCGTCAATACATTCACTGTTTCAAGAGCCTGCCGACCCCCCCCCCCCCACACACACACAATGTCAGCCGGAATTTCCACGGATCCGCCTAGGTTCTTACTCAATCAGCGCTTCGAGCTGCGTTACATTATAAATGGCTACTAGTGAACTACAAAGAGAGGATAAGTATCTAAAGCGGGATTAAATCACACGCTTGTTTTGTCGGTAGTCTCTACGATGTCTAGAGCACAGTTTTCTTCATATGAGCCTACATGCGCTCGATTGTTTCACGAGAACCCCGAGTATAAGTAACGTTGTCACAACATTATTCGGTGACGACTCTGTTTTATCATGCCAGTTTTGCGGAAGATAATAACTATTGCTTTCCGAAAGCCTTATTACATACAAACGTATTGAAACACACAAACACATTAAAAAGTGCCAATTGTACATATAGCCCGCCTGTTAATCTGCGTAAATTCAATGTAAACAGTTCTCATTTTGTATCGACAGCTTAAATTGTGCTGTTTTCCAAAAGTTCTACTGGCGTAACGCCATCGCAAGTGAGCAAATTTACGACAATGTTTTGCGTAGTTCTATTATTAGGTGTCAAAAGTGTGGGCAGGAAGTGGTGCAACTTGTTTTGAGGAATTTAACTTCCCTGTACATGTAAAGCTATATATATATATATATATATATATATATATATTAAAATAGAGGTGTTGTACGTCGAGAAAGGTTCAGACGCAGCTTGGCAAAATGAGCTTTAACAGGCAGGTCTGGCTAATGGCGAACGGCGTGCGCGAGCTACTACTGCAGCCACCGATCATCATCGTCTTCTTCGTTGCCAGCAGAGCGTCCGTTACTCACATTCATTAATTCATTACAATTACTCCCCGCGAAATAAGGAGCCATCCTGGCGACCTATGGACAAGTAAACACGGGAGGGTCGTAGCAGGGCTTAAGTCTCGAGACGTGGACAATTTCCTGGCCACGACAACGTTGGTCAGAAGATGGTTCCAGTGGCTCGATGAGGTAATTCACCGGTGACGTTTTTTGTAGCACACGATATGGGCCGTGATACTTGGGGACCAACTTGGTAGAAAGGCCAGGTGTAGCAGAGAGAACATGCAGCCAGACGAGTGAACCTGGATCGTAGGAAGTGGTGTTATTTGATGCGTCATGGTGGTGCTTTTGGCGTCCTTGGTCTTGGGTTGTGAATGCTCTTGCCAGTTGGCGGCATTCCTCAGCGTATGTAGCGGCTTGAGACAAAGTCGTGGACTCTGAGGAGTCAGGTTTGTACGAAAGAATGGTGTCCATAGTGCAAGAAGGTTCGCGTCCGTAAAGGAGGAAAAAAGGAGAGAACCCTGTAGTGCTTTGAATGGCGGTGTTATAAGCGAACGTGATAAACGGGAGCACTCGGTCCCAATTGGAGTGGTCTGACGAGATATACATAGACAGCAGGTCACCAAGGGTGCGGTTGAAGCGCTCTGTCATTCCATTGGTCTGAGGATGATAGGCGCTTGTAGTGCGGTGAACGACGTGGCACTCACGCAGCAATGCTGTGATGACGTCTGACAAGAATACGCGACCACGATCGCTCAGTAACTCCCGAGGTGCTCCATGACGTAATACGATGTTGTGAAGAACGAAAGTCGCAACGTCTTTTGCTGTAGACGAGGGAAGGGATGAAGGTTCGGCATACCGCGTGAGATGGTCGACGGCAACTATGATCCAGCGGTTACCGTCAGCAGTGTTGGGAAGGGGACCATAGATATCGATGCCGACGCGGTCGAATGGTCGAGATGGGCATGGTAAGGGTAGCAAGGTACCGCTGGCGTGACAAGGGGGAGTTTTTCGTCTCTGGCACGTCGAGCAGGCCCGAACGTATTGTCGTATAAAACGGTACATGCCACGCCAGTAATATCGGAGACGTATGCGAGAATAAGTCTTCAGGAAACCTGCGTGGCTACATTGGGGGTCGTCATGAAACGTGGAACAAATTTCGGATCGCAGATGACGTGGAATCACGAGTAGCCACTGACGTCCACCGGGTGCGTAGTTGCGTCGGTACAGCACGTCGTCGCGAGTGGCGAAGTGCTCCACTTGCCGACGCAACGTGCGAGAAGGGGGGGAAGCCGTCCGCCCAGCCAGGATGTCTAGAATCGAAGCAACCCAAGGGTCCTTGCGTTGCTCAGATGGCATGTCGGCGATGGTGACGGCAGTGGCATCACAGGTTATACTTTCGCAGCAGTCCGGGTCAGGGGGTAGAGGCGAACGGGATAGGGCGTCTGCGTCCGAATGTTTCCGGCCGGAGCGATAGACCACGCGAATATTATATTCTTGGAGGCGTAATGCCCATCGGGCGAGGCGACCGCTTGGATCCTTCAATGACGACAACCAGCAGAGGGCGTGGTGGTCAGTCACGACGTCAAAAGGGCGCCCGTACACGTAAGGTCGAAATTTTTCTATCGCCCAAATAATGGCGAGGCATTCCTTTTCAGTGACAGAATAGTTGCTTTCGGCTTTGCTAAGAGTTCGGCTTGCGTAGGCAACCACGTACTCTTGGAAGCCGTCTTTCTTCTGTGCAAGAATAGCGCCTAGCCCGACACCACTAGCGTCGGTGTGGATCTCTGTGGGTGCCGATGGGTCGTAGTGTCGCAGAATAGGCGGCGACGTGAGGAGGCGGCGCAGTTCATTGAAAGAGTCGTCACAGGTGGCAGACCAGGCTGAAAGGTCTCTGGAGCCGGCGAGGAGCTTGGTCAAAGGAGCGATTATCGTCGCGAAATTGCGGACGAAGAGCCGGAAGTAAGAGCAAAGGCCTCTGAAGCTTCGGAGCTCTTTCATGGTGGTCGGTTTGGGAAACGCTGAAACGGCTGTAAGTTTGGCAGGGTCAGGAAGAATGCCGTCTTTTGAAACCACGTGGCCAAGGATCGTAAGCTTTCGAGCGGCGAAATTGCACTTCTTCAGATTCAGTTGCAGCCCCGCGGCAGAAATACACGCGAGGACTTTCTCGAGGCGGGTTAAATGGGTTGCAAAATTAGTTGAAAAGACGACAATATCATCTAAATAACAAAGGCAAACGTTCCATTTGAGGCCTCGAAGGATAGACTCCATCATCCGCTCGAAAGTAGCTGGCGCGTTGCAGAGGCCGAAGGGCATCACTGTGAATTTGTAAAGCCCGTCGGGTGTGATGAAAGCAGTTTTTTCACGATCGGCCTCTGCCATGGGTACCTGCCAGTATCCAGAGCGGAGATCTAAAGAAGAGAAAAATTCGGCTCCCTGTAGGCAGTCCAAGGCATCGTCAATGCGTGGCAGCGGATAGACATCCTTGCGCGTGATTCGGTTGAGACGCCGGTAGTCCACGCAAAACCTGATGGATCCGTCCTTCTTCTTCACCAACACAACTGGAGAGGCCCAGGGACTGCTTGACGGTTCGATTATGCCACGTGTCAGCATGTCGTCAACCTGTTCATTGATGGCACGGCGTTCGGTAGTTGACACACGATATGGACGCTGCCGTAATGGCGTCTCTTGACCGGTATCTATACGGTGTACAACAGATGACGCTCGACCTAAGGAAGGCTGATTGCGGTCAAACGAGGCTCGAAAACGCTGTAGGAGCTTGATCAGCTGTTTCTGCTGCCCAGGCGTGAGGTTACAATCGATGGACTTGCGGAATACATCCATAGGTTCATTAGCGTCAGTTGCGGGTGTAATGGCACAAGTCGGTAGAAATGGCTTGTCTGGATAGATCGGTTCTTCGAAAATACAATTTAAGGTCTCGAGGCTTCCCAGACACTCACCGGGTAGCAGGATGTACGGGCAAGCAGAAACGTTGCATGCATAAAGTACCGCCGAACCATTGGAAAAGTTGATGACGGAGAACGGGAGGACGATGGTTCGGTGTTGCACACTAGCTATAGTTGGTTGGAACAGGAGCGTCGAGTTAGTGGCAGCAGGGGAAAACACAGGCACTAGGACGGCGGACAACGGCGCGATGCGGACGTCAGCTGCGGCAAACACTTTCGAGGGACTGTGGTGGTCGATATCAAGGCACAGATTCGTCAACGTGAGTTCAGCACGAGCGCGGTCGACGAAAGCCTGATGGGTAGAAAGGAAATCCCATCCTAGTATCACGTCGTAGGATGAACGTGGGAGAACAACAAAGTTGACGGCGTACCAAACATCTTGAATAAGAACGCGTGCTGTGCACTGAGCTGTCGGCGCGATGAAATGGGAGGTGGCTGTACGCAGAGCAAGATTCGTAAGCGGCGTTGTAACTTTTCTCAAATCGCGACACAGTTTTTCACTAATTACAGAAACGACGGCGCCTGTGTCGACAAGTGCACGTACAGCAACACCTTCTACTAGCACATCAATTTCGTTGGACGGACAAAGAGGAGGTCTTAGAAAGTTCGACGACGACGCTGTTCTTGCCTCCGGAACTGCGGCTGTCAGTTTTCCTCTCGAGCGGGGCTCGTGCGCCGAAGCATCGGGGAGACAGATCGGCGACGGGGTGGTAATGACCGGTGAGAATCGACGGGGCGTCGTGGGGACAATGAGTCCGTGATAGGAGAAGATGGTCGCCGGGGATTCAGGGCAGCCTGGTAATTTGCAGAATTCCCATGGTCTGGAGGCTGGAAGTTGCGACGGCGACAGTAGCGTGCTATATGTCCCACGAAACCGCATGCGAAACAGATGGGTCGATTATCCAAGGTGCGCCATGGGTTAACGACAGAAGGTGCAGGGGGCGAAACGGGATGGGGTGCCGTGTATGTAGGCAGCGTCGTAGGGTAGGAGGACCCGGTGCCCCGGTATGCGCCAGAGACAGGTGGGGCTGGGGGTCTAGCAACGACGGCAGCGTAGGTCAGCGGCGTAGGGACAGGTGGCGATGGAGGCAGTGCTTGCGCGACCTGTGTCTCAATGACCTGGCGTAGACGTGGGTCTAACGAGGTCACTGGCGCGGATGCTTCGGCCACAAGAGAAAGCTGACGCGCAACTTCCTCACGAATGAATTGTTTGATTTGGGGGAGTAAGACGGTCTGATCAGCAGCGACGTCGTGTATGAGGGCGGAAACTTCAGCCGTATGTTCTGCGGCCCTGCGCGTCGAGACACGCTGCTTACAGAGGTGGACAACATCGGTACTCCTGACAGAGGTGGACTTCTGACAGAGGTGGACAACATCGGTGACGGTCTGTGGATTCCTAGCGACGAGCATTTGGAAGGTGTCGTCGTCAACTCCTTTGATGATGTGCTTGATTTTGTCGCGTTCGGTTAGAGATTCATCGACGCGCTTGCAAAGGGACAAGACATCTTCAATGTAACTCGTAAAGGTCTCGTCCCTGCGCTGGACTCGACTACGGAGACGCTGTTCCGCGCGAAGCCGGCGCACGGCGGGACGGCCGAAGACCGCGGAGATGGTGGTCTTGAAGGCGGACCAGTTGGTAATTTCGCCTTGGTGGTTCTTGAACCAGAGGCTGGCCACATCAGCGAGGTAAAAGCGCACGTTTGTGAGCTGGTCGCAGGCGTTCCACTTGTTGGAAGCGCTTACGATTTCGTACTCGACGAGCCAGTCCTCGACGTCTTGTTCATCGTTGCCGCGAAAAATTGGTGGGTCACGTTGCCGAGGCGCGCCAGTACAGTAGACTGTCGTTGGTGAGGCAGCTTGAGAAGGGCCAGGAGCAGTCATGGTGAACGGTGAGGGTAGCGTCCGATTGCGAAGTTCCAGGTTGATGGGAACCCCGGCTCCTCCACCACTTAAAATAGAGGTGTTGTACGTCGAGAAAGGTTCAGACGCAGCTTGGCAAAATGAGCTTTAACAGGCAGGTCTGGCTAATGGCGAACGACGTGCGCGAGCTACTACTGCAGCCACCGATCATCATCGTCTTCTTCGTTGCCAGCAGAGCGTCCGTTACTCAGATTCATTAATTCATTACAATATATATATATATATATATATATATATATATATAGGTGAAAGAAGTGCATACCTAAGGGCTCGTTTTTCCGTGTTTCAACACAATATTAATGACATCTAACAGACAGTAATGCCAAGGAATGTACAGGGGAAGTTATTAGCACCAATGGAATGTAAATAAGAAGAAAGAAAAGTAGATGAAAAAATAACCAGCCATGAGCAGGAATCGAACCTACGACCTTTGAATAACGCGTTCGATGCTCTAACCACTGAGCTACCACAGCGGCATATATATATATATATATATATATATATATATATATATATATATATATATATATATATATATATATATATATATATATATATATATATATATGTCACACCTAACAGACAATAATGCCTACGAAAGTATAGGGGAAGATATCAGACCGAATTGTGAATATGAAGAAAGAAAAGTGGGTGAAAAGATAACTTGACATGGGCAGGATCCGAACTTGCGACCTTCGAATGACAGGTTCGATGCCCTACCACTGAGCTACCACTGTAGCTGTCCCCTCAGTCACTTTCCTGGGTTTGTATGTGAATTTAAACGTGGGAGTGTCAGTCAGTGCCACCAGTAGCCATGGCGGCATGTGTGGCACACTCTTTTGAGCCTGTTTGGCGTCACGTAGCACGTTAACTTATTACGAGCGGGCAGCTGAATAATAGTCCTATTATACGAGGAAATATTGGTCAACTTCGCACTCGTAATAAGTTCACGTGCTACCTGACTTAATGTGCTATGCCCCTTAGCACAGCTACTATTTTTAGGCGGTGCGTTTCTCGTCCGACTACGTTAGACTTGAACTAGTTTTGAGACCTCATACTGTCGAAAAGGTGAAATCAACAGAACGCATTTGTAGAGACACGCTACATTCAGCTTCGCCAACTGTAAACTATAGGCGCGGGGCTACCAATGGCAGATTTATTTTTTAGGGGCGAAACAGGGAAGTTTATTGCAAACTGGTAACAACATTTCAGGTGAGTACAACTGTCTGGTGTAACAAAATCACTTCAGTGGCGTGTACAAACAAGAGAACATAGACAGTATGTAACACACAACAATTCCAATATTCTCACAGATCACGAATCACTCAAGAAAACAAAGAGAAAAGAAACGCAAAAAAGCAGTAAATTAGAACAGATTCACGTATTACGTGCGACGAGAAGCAATTTTTTCCCCGAGTTAAAACGGCAGTAAAGGAAGTTCAATATTCCTGTTCCGAACTTCAAAAAGACGTGTATGCCACCTTCTGATAAATGCTTCTTCACCCTGAGTTTGAATCTGTGCGGTATGGTACCGAACCATGATCATTCTAATCTTCTGTAACGCTGAGTATGCAGCTCATTGGGGTTTTAGGGGTGAAAAAGGGAAGTTTATTGTACACTCAACTTGTACGTACACAAACGCGAAGCTCCTTATAGCGGAACCCGTTCGTCCCTCGTAGCCGTAGTAGTAGTGTGTAACCAGTATTACATTTTGACCTTCAAGGTGGTGCCGGTGAGAGATTTCTTCTGTGCGTTGTTGAACAATAAAAGATAGTGCTCAATGTACATGATAATGGCTGCTGAGGGGGAATGAGAGACAGGAGAATTCGGCTTTTAGTTAACGCGCACGCTGCGAATTTTTTATTGTTCAACAACGCACAGAAGACAAAAAAGGGTTGCTACGTTATACTCACTGGGCGTAACCTCCAAGGTTTTAGAAAGGTTTAGCGTGCGTTGGGCCGCAGTGCCATGAATACAGTGAACTAGTATATACCATGAACTCGAAATGGTTAAAGGTGGGAAGTAGACATGAAGCGCAAGCCGTAAGAAAGAGTGCGTGTGCCTCCTCTCGTTCAGTCCTTGGAATGTCCGCTGGATGGTGGTACTTCTATAATAGAAATATATGATGAAAAGATGCGAGATAATGGTACTTGGAGTGTTGAATATGTGGACGAACGGACACACAGACAGATGCATGGAAGGACGCATGGATGGCTGCACGGACGGACGCAGGAGCGGATGCATGGACGAAAGCAGGGACGGACGCACAGATTAACGTGTGGACGCACGAACAGACGCACACATGGACGGGCGGATGGACGCAAGGGCGGCAACACAGATGCACGCATGGATGGACGGAAGCAAGAACGAATGGACGGACGGATTCTTCGCCCCACTTTACATCATTCACTCCGTTGATATGCTGCCATTTTTTTAGAGGGTGGGGTGTGCAGCAGAACGCCTAACATCGGGACTTGGTGGTCGCTGCTAATGCGTGTAAACATTTTAGTACACCCTGAAAAGTTAAATTATGAAAACACTTCGTGGTGTAGGGGGTTCAGTTTCCCTTCCTTTCCCCTTTTTGCTTATGGTTTTCTGGTTCTGCGTGCGTGTTACACAGTACTTTTTTTGTTCTCACAGTTTATCAAACACACACACACACAGACACACACACACACACACACACACACATATATATATATATATATATATATATATATATATATATATATATAGAGAGAGAGAGAGAGAGAGAGACAGAGAGAGAGAGAGAGAGAGAAGAGGCCAACGGGTTGTTCATAAACCTTCGTTCGGTTGCATTCCTGTGCGTTACTTCTCGCTGCCCTACGATACCATCTCATGACTTTGTCACCTAGAATGCCTCGTGATATTTGGTGGAAGTGCTGAGTATTTCCAAACCTGGAACTCCGAAACTGGACACTTCCCCCGTACCTGCGATGCCTGAAAACGCTGGGCCGAACAAAGCTTTCCAGGCATCGCCTGTGGTCTACTGTTCAAGTACGCCCCGCCAGCGCAACCACCTCGTCGCCGGGGCGGAAGAACACAGCCATGTGGGATGCATCATGCAGATTCTTATGGTCTTGTTGTCTTGCATCAGTGTAGAGCCTCGCGAGCTGGCGACAATGTTGAAGGTGGGCCACATATTGTTCGCAGGAGGATGCATATGGGGTAACAGGGGCGGTCAAGAACGAGATGTCAAGAAGAGAAGATGGCCATCGGCAGTAGACATGGTAAGTAGAGTAGCCAGTTGTGCGTTGTACGGCGGTAATATACGCTAATGTTACGGATGGCAAATGTGCGTCCCAGATTTTGTGGCATGGCTCAACGTACGTCACTATCATGTCGGAGAGAGTTCAATGAAATTGCTCAGTCAGCCCGTTAGTTTAGAGGGGGGGGGGTAGCTAGAGGTTGTCTCTGGCTGGTGCCTGAGGCTCTGAGCAATTGCTCCACAATTCGCGAAAGGAAAGCTTTTCCACGGTCACTCAGAATGACACGAGGAGCACCTTGACGCAAGATCAAAGCTTGGAGCATATATGTAGCTACGTCAAAAGTGGAGGCGGAAGTCACGCAGGATGTTTCAGCGTATAACATGTCAAGTGGTCGACAGCTGTCACGATCCATCAATGGCTATTAGGAGTCAACGGGAAGATACATTTTGGGGGTGATAGCTAGAGCTTTTCTGTGGCTGGTGCCTGAGGCTCTCAGCAATTGCTCCACAATTCGCGAAAGGAAAGCTTTTCCACGGTCACTCAGAATGACACGAGGAGCACCTTGACGCAAGATCAAATCTTGGAGCATATACGTAGCTACGTCAGAAGCGAAGGCGGAAGTCACGCAGGATGTTTCAGCGTATAACATGTCAAGTGGTCGACAGCTGTCACGATCCATCAATGGCTATTAGGAGTCAACGGGAAGATACATTTTGGGGGTGATAGCTAGAGGTTTTCTGTGGCTGGTGCCTGAGGCTCTGAGCGATTGCTCCACAATTCGCGAAAGGAAAGCCTTTTCACGGTCACTCAGAATGACACGAGGAGCACCTTGACGCAAGATCAAAGATTGGAGCATATATGTAGCTACGTCAAAAGTGGAGGCGGAAGTCACGCAGGATGTTTCAGCGTATAACATGTCAAGTGGTCGACAGCTGTCACGATCCATCAATGGCTATTAGGAGTCAACGGGAAGATACATTTTGGGGGTGATAGCTAGAGGTTTTCTGTGGCTGGTGCCTGAGGCTCTCAGCAATTGCTCCACAATTCGCGAAAGGAAAGCTTTTCCACGGTCACTCAGAATGACACGAGGAGCACCTTGACGCAAGATCAAAGCTTGGAGCATATATGTAGCTACGTCAGAAGCGAAGGCGGAAGTCACGCAGGATGTTTCAGCGTATAACATGTCAAGTGGTCGACAGCTGTCACGATCCATCAATGGCTATTAGGAGTCAACGGGAAGATACATTTTGGGGGTGATAGCTAGAGGTTTTCCGTGGCTGGCGCCTGAGGCTCTGAGCAATTGCTCCACAATTCGCGAAAGGAAAGCTTTTCCACGGTCACTCAGAATGACACGAGGAGCACCTTGACGCAAGATCAAAGCTTGGAGCATATATGTAGCTACGTCAGAAGCGAAGGCGGAAGTCACGCAGGATGTTTCAGCGTATAACATGTCAAGTGGTTGACAGCTGTCACGATCCATCAATGGCTATTAGGAGTCAACGGGAAGATACATTTTGGGGGTGATAGATAGAGGTTTTCTGTGGCTGGTGCCTGAGGCTCTGAGCAATCGCTCCTCAATTCGTCAAAGGAAAGCTTTTCCACGGTCACTCAGAATGACACAAGGAGCACCTTGACGCAAGATCAAAGCTTGGAGCATATAAGTAGCTACGTCAAAAGTGGAGGCGGAAGTCACGCAGGATGTTTCAGCGTATAACATGTCAAGTGGTCGACAGCTGTCACGATCCATCAATGGCTAATAGGAGTCAACGGGAAGATACATTTTGGGGGTGATAGCTAGAGGTTTTCCGTGGCTGGTGCCTGAGGCTCTGAGCGATTGCTCCACAATTCACGAAAGGAAAGCTTTTCCACGGTCACTCAGAATGACACGAGGAGCACCTTGACGCAAGATCAAAGCTTGGAGCATATATGTAGCTACGTCAGAAGCGAAGGCGGAAGTCACGCAGGATGTTTCAGCGTATAACATGTCAAGTGGTCGACAGGTGTCACGATCCATCAATGGCTATTAGGAGTCAACGGGAAGATACATTTTGGGGTTGATAGCTAGAGGTTTTCTGTGGCTGGTGCCTGAGGCTCTGAGCAATTGCTCCACAATTCGCGAAAGGAAAGCTTTTCCACGGTCACTCAGAATGACACGAGGAGCACCTTGACGCAAGGTCAAAGCTTGGAGCATATATGTAGCTACGTCAAAAGTGGAGGCGGAAGTCACGCAGGATGTTTCAGCGTATAACATGTCAAGTGGTCGACAGCTGTCACGATCCATCAATGGCTATTAGGAGTCAACGGGAAGATACATTTTGGGGGTGATAGCTAGAGCTTTTCTGTGGCTGGTGCCTGAGGCTCTCAGCAATTGCTCCACAATTCGCGAAAGGAAAGCTTTTCCACGGTTACTCAGAATGACACGAGGAGCACCTTGACGCAAGATCAAATCTTGGAGCATATACGTAGCTACGTCAGAAGCGAAGGCGGAAGTCACGCAGGATGTTTCAGCGTATAACATGTCAAGTGGTCGACAGCTGTCACGATCCATCAATGGCTATTAGGAGTCAACGGGAAGATACATTTTGGGGGTGATAGCTAGAGGTTTTCTGTGGCTGGTGCCTGAGGCTCTGAGCGATTGCTCCACAATTCGCGAAAGGAAAGCCTTTTCACGGTCACTCAGAATGACACGAGGAGCACCTTGACGCAAGATCAAAGATTGGAGCATATATGTAGCTACGTCAAAAGTGGAGGCGGAAGTCACGCAGGATGTTTCAGCGTATAACATGTCAAGTGGTCGACAGCTGTCACGATCCATCAATGGCTATTAGGAGTCAACGGGAAGATACATTTTGGGGGTGATAGCTAGAGGTTTTCTGTGGCTGGTGCCTGAGGCTCTCAGCAATTGCTCCACAATTCGCGAAAGGAAAGCTTTTCCACGGTCACTCAGAATGACACGAGGAGCACCTTGACGCAAGATCAAAGCTTGGAGCATATATGTAGCTACGTCAGAAGCGAAGGCGGAAGTCACGCAGGATGTTTCAGCGTATAACATGTCAAGTGGTCGACAGCTGTCACGATCCATCAATGGCTATTAGGAGTCAACGGGAAGATACATTTTGGGGGTGATAGCTAGAGGTTTTCCGTGGCTGGCGCCTGAGGCTCTGAGCAATTGCTCCACAATTCGCGAAAGGAAAGCTTTTCCACGGTCACTCAGAATGACACGAGGAGCACCTTGACGCAAGATCAAAGCTTGGAGCATATATGTAGCTACGTCAGAAGCGAAGGCGGAAGTCACGCAGGATGTTTCAGCGTATAACATGTCAAGTGGTCGACAGCTGTCACGATCCATCAATGGCTATTAGGAGTCAACGGGAAGATACATTTTGGGGGTGATAGCTAGAGGTTTTCCGTGGCTGGTGCCTGAGGCTCTGAGCGATTGCTCCACAATTCACGAAAGGAAAGCTTTTCCACGGTCACTCAGAATGACACGAGGAGCACCTTGACGCAAGATCAAAGCTTGGAGCATATATGTAGCTACGTCAGAAGCGAAGGCGGAAGTCACGCAGGATGTTTCAGCGTATAACATGTCAAGTGGTCGACAGCTGTCACGATCCATCAATGGCTATTAGGAGTCAACGGGAAGATACATTTTGGGGGTGATAGATAGAGGTTTTCTGTGGCTGGTGCCTGAGGCTCTGAGCAATCGCTCCTCAATTCGTGAAAGGAAAGCTTTTCCACGGTCACTCAGAATGACACAAGGAGCACCTTGACGCAAGATCAAAGCTTAGAGCATATAAGTAGCTACGTCAAAAGTGGAGGCGGAAGTCACGCAGGATGTTTCAGCGTATAACATGTCAAGTGGTCGACAGCTGTCACGATCCATCAATGGCTATTAGGAGTCAACGGGAAGATACATTTTGGGGGTGATAGCTAGAGGTTTTCCGTGGCTGGTGCCTGAGGCTCTGAGCGATTGCTCCACAATTCACGAAAGGAAAGCTTTTCCACGGTCACTCAGAATGACACGAGGAGCACCTTGACGCAAGATCAAAGCTTGGAGCATATATGTAGCTACGTCAGAAGCGAAGGCGGAAGTCACGCAGGATGTTTCAGCGTATAACATGTCAAGTGGTCGACAGGTGTCACGATCCATCAATGGCTATTAGGAGTCAACGGGAAGATACATTTTGGGGTTGATAGCTAGAGGTTTTCTGTGGCTGGTGCCTGAGGCTCTGAGCGATTGCTCCACTATTCGCGAAAGGAAAGCTTTTCCACGGTCACTCAGAATGACACGAGGAGCACCTTGACGCAAGATCAAAGCTTGGAGCATATATGTAGCTACGTCAAAAGTGGAGGCGGAAGTCACGCAGGATGTTTCAGCGTATAACATGTCAAGTGGTCGACAGCTGTCACGATCCATCAATGGCTATTAGGAGTCAACGGGAAGATACATTTTGGGGGTGATAGCTAGAGCTTTTCTGTGGCTGGTGCCTGAGGCTCTCAGCAATTGCTCCACAATTCGCGAAAGGAAAGCTTTTCCACGGTCACTCAGAATGACACGAGGAGCACCTTGACGCAAGATCAAATCTTGGAGCATATACGTAGCTACGTCAGAAGCGAAGGCGGAAGTCACGCAGGATGTTTCAGCGTATAACATGTCAAGTGGTCGACAGCTGTCACGATCCATCAATGGCTATTAGGAGTCAACGGGAAGATACATTTTGGGGGTGATAGCTAGAGGTTTTCTGTGGCTGGTGCCTGAGGCTCTGAGCGATTGCTCCACAATTCGCGAAAGGAAAGCCTTTTCACGGTCACTCAGAATGACACGAGGAGCACCTTGACGCAAGATCAAAGATTGGAGCATATATGTAGCTACGTCAAAAGTGGAGGCGGAAGTCACGCAGGATGTTTCAGCGTATAACATGTCAAGTGGTCGACAGCTGTCACGATCCATCAATGGCTATTAGGAGTCAACGGGAAGATACATTTTGGGGGTGATAGCTAGAGGTTTTCTGTGGCTGGTGCCTGAGGCTCTCAGCAATTGCTCCACAATTCGCGAAAGGAAAGCTTTTCCACGGTCACTCAGAATGACACGAGGAGCACCTTGACGCAAGATCAAAGCTTGGAGCATATATGTAGCTACGTCAGAAGCGAAGGCGGAAGTCACGCAGGATGTTTCAGCGTATAACATGTCAAGTGGTCGACAGCTGTCACGATCCATCAATGGCTATTAGGAGTCAACGGGAAGATACATTTTGGGGGTGATAGCTAGAGGTTTTCCGTGGCTGGCGCCTGAGGCTCTGAGCAATTGCTCCACAATTCGCGAAAGGAAAGCTTTTCCACGGTCACTCAGAATGACACGAGGAGCACCTTGACGCAAGATCAAAGCTTGGAGCATATATGTAGCTACGTCAGAAGCGAAGGCGGAAGTCACGCAGGATGTTTCAGCGTATAACATGTCAAGTGGTTGACAGCTGTCACGATCCATCAATGGCTATTAGGAGTCAACGGGAAGATACATTTTGGGGGTGATAGATAGAGGTTTTCTGTGGCTGGTGCCTGAGGCTCTGAGCAATCGCTCCTCAATTCGTGAAAGGAAAGCTTTTCCACGGTCACTCAGAATGACACAAGGAGCACCTTGACGCAAGATCAAAGCTTGGAGCATATAAGTAGCTACGTCAAAAGTGGAGGCGGAAGTCACGCAGGATGTTTCAGCGTATAACATGTCAAGTGGTCGACAGCTGTCACGATCCATCAATGGCTAATAGGAGTCAACGGGAAGATACATTTTGGGGGTGATAGCTAGAGGTTTTCCGTGGCTGGTGCCTGAGGCTCTGAGCGATTGCTCCACAATTCACGAAAGGAAAGCTTTTCCACGGTCACTCAGAATGACACGAGGAGCACCTTGACGCAAGATCAAAGCTTGGAGCATATATGTAGCTACGTCAGAAGCGAAGGCGGAAGTCACGCAGGATGTTTCAGCGTATAACATGTCAAGTGGTCGACAGGTGTCACGATCCATCAATGGCTATTAGGAGTCAACGGGAAGATACATTTTGGGGTTGATAGCTAGAGGTTTTCTGTGGCTGGTGCCTGAGGCTCTGAGCAATTGCTCCACAATTCGCGAAAGGAAAGCTTTTCCACGGTCACTCAGAATGACACGAGGAGAACCTTGACGCAAGATCAAAGCTTGGAGCATATATGTAGCTACGTCAAAAGTGGAGGCGGAAGTCACGCAGGATGTTTCAGCGTATAACATGTCAAGTGGTCGACAGCTGTCACGATCCATCAATGGCTATTAGGAGTCAACGGGAAGATACATTTTGGGGGTGATAGCTAGAGCTTTTCTGTGGCTGGTGCCTGAGGCTCTCAGCAATTGCTCCACAATTCGCGAAAGGAAAGCTTTTCCACGGTTACTCAGAATGACACGAGGAGCACCTTGACGCAAGATCAAATCTTGGAGCATATACGTAGCTACGTCAGAAGCGAAGGCGGAAGTCACGCAGGATGTTTCAGCGTATAACATGTCAAGTGGTCGACAGCTGTCACGATCCATCAATGGCTATTAGGAGTCAACGGGAAGATACATTTTGGGGGTTATAGCTAGAGGTTTTCTGTGGCTGGTGCCTGAGGCTCTGAGCGATTGCTCCACAATTCGCGAAAGGAAAGCCTTTTCACGGTCACTCAGAATGACACGAGGAGCACCTTGACGCAAGATCAAAGATTGGAGCATATATGTAGCTACGTCAAAAGTGGAGGCGGAAGTCACGCAGGATGTTTCAGCGTATAACATGTCAAGTGGTCGACAGCTGTCACGATCCATCAATGGCTATTAGGAGTCAACGGGAAGATACATTTTGGGGGTGATAGCTAGAGGTTTTCTGTGGCTGGTGCCTGAGGCTCTCAGCAATTGCTCCACAATTCGCGAAAGGAAAGCTTTTCCACGGTCACTCAGAATGACACGAGGAGCACCTTGACGCAAGATCAAAGCTTGGAGCATATATGTAGCTACGTCAGAAGCGAAGGCGGAAGTCACGCAGGATGTTTCAGCGTATAACATGTCAAGTGGTCGACAGCTGTCACGATCCATCAATGGCTATTAGGAGTCAACGGGAAGATACATTTTGGGGGTGATAGCTAGAGGTTTTCCGTGGCTGGCGCCTGAGGCTCTGAGCAATTGCTCCACAATTCGCGAAAGGAAAGCTTTTCCACGGTCACTCAGAATGACACGAGGAGCACCTTGACGCAAGATCAAAGCTTGGAGCATATATGTAGCTACGTCAGAAGCGAAGGCGGAAGTCACGCAGGATGTTTCAGCGTATAACATGTCAAGTGGTCGACAGCTGTCACGATCCATCAATGGCTATTAGGAGTCAACGGGAAGATACATTTTGGGGGTGATAGCTAGAGGTTTTCCGTGGCTGGTGCCTGAGGCTCTGAGCGATTGCTCCACAATTCACGAAAGGAAAGCTTTTCCACGGTCACTCAGAATGACACGAGGAGCACCTTGACGCAAGATCAAAGCTTGGAGCATATATGTAGCTACGTCAGAAGCGAAGGCGGAAGTCACGCAGGATGTTTCAGCGTATAACATGTCAAGTGGTTGACAGCTGTCACGATCCATCAATGGCTATTAGGAGTCAACGGGAAGATACATTTTGGGGGTGATAGATAGAGGTTTCCTGTGGCTGGTGCCTGAGGCTCTGAGCAATCGCTCCTCAATTCGTGAAAGGAAAGCTTTTCCACGGTCACTCAGAATGACACAAGGAGCACCTTGACGCAAGATCAAAGCTTAGAGCATATAAGTAGCTACGTCAAAAGTGGAGGCGGAAGTCACGCAGGATGTTTCAGCGTATAACATGTCAAGTGGTCGACAGCTGTCACGATCCATCAAAGGCTATTAGGAGTCAACGGGAAGATACATTTTGGGGGTGATAGCTAGAGGTTTTCCGTGGCTGGTGCCTGAGGCTCTGAGCGATTGCTCCACAATTCACGAAAGGAAAGCTTTTCCACGGTCACTCAGAATGACACGAGGAGCACCTTGACGCAAGATCAAAGCTTGGAGCATATATGTAGCTACGTCAGAAGCGAAGGCGGAAGTCACGCAGGATGTTTCAGCGTATAACATGTCAAGTGGTCGACAGGTGTCACGATCCATCAATGGCTATTAGGAGTCAACGGGAAGATACATTTTGGGGTTGATAGCTAGAGGTTTTCTGTGGCTGGTGCCTGAGGCTCTGAGCGATTGCTCCACTATTCGCGAAAGGAAAGCTTTTCCACGGTCACTCAGAATGACACGAGGAGCACCTTGACGCAAGATCAAAGCTTGGAGCATATAAGTAGCTACGTCAAAAGTGGAGGCGGAAGTCACGCAGGATGTTTCAGCGTATAACATGTCAAGTGGTCGACAGCTGTCACGATCCATAAATGGCTATTAGGAGTCAACGGGAAGATACATTTTGGGGGTGATAGCTAGAGGTTTTCTGTGGCTGGTGCCTGAGGCTCTGAGCAATTGCTCCACAATTCGCGAAAGGAAAGCTTTTCCACGGTCACTCAGAATGACACGAAAGGCACGTTGACGCAAGATAAAAGCTTGGAGCAAATATGTAGCTACGTCAGAAGCGAAGGCGGAAGTCACGTAGGATGTTTCAGCGTATAACATGTCAAGTGGTCGACAGCTGTCACGATTCATCAATGGCTATTAGGAGTCAACGGGAAGATACATTTTGGGGGTGATAGATAGAGGTTTTCTGTGGCTGGTGCCTGAGGCTCTGAGCAATCGCTCCTCAATTCGTGAAAGGAAAGCTTTTCCACGGTCACTCAGAATGACACGAGCAGCACCTTGACGCAAGATCAAAGCTTGGAGCATATAAGTAGCTACGTCAAAAGTGGAGGCGGAAGTCACGCAGGATGTTTCAGCGTATAACATGTCAAGTGGTCGACAGCTGTCACGATCCATCAATGGCTATTAGGAGTCAACGGGAAGATACATTTTGGGGGTGATAGCTAGAGGTTTTCTGTGGCTGGTGCCTGAGGCTCTGAGCAATTGCTCCACAATTCGCGAAAGGAAAGCTTTTCCACGGTCACTCAGAATGACACGAGGAGCACCTTGACGCAAGATCAAAGCTTGGAGCATATATGTAGCTACGTCAGAAGCGAAGGCGGAAGTCACGCAGGATGTTTCAGCGTTTAACATGTCAAGTGGTCGACAGCTGTCACGATCCATCAATGGCTATTAGAAGTCACGGGATGATACAGATCAATATCATACTACATAGAATGATGCCGACGGACATGGAAATGGTTTAAGCTTTCCGCTTTAAGGTATGTCGGATTGGATGGATGGTAAAACTTTATTTCGTCAGACAGCAACTGCGGATGATTCCGTGTCAAATGGCCATCAACCCAAGCTTGGCGGCGACCTGTGTGGCCTACACCACGACCCTTTACTGGACGAGTGGGTCTGAGCTGGTCAACACGGCCTCCCAGTGCTCAAGAGAGAGATCACTCATAATATCCACCGGAGGTGGCACTATGCTACATTCCCAAAGTATGTGATCATATCTTGACCCAGCCTGGCACCATTTGCATTGCGGCTTTATCTCCTCCGGGTATATTTTGTTTAACACGCAAGGATTTGGAAAAGATTGCATCTGCAGTTTTCTCCAGACGCATTCCTGTGCCTTAGTCAACCGCTTGTGCGTGGGCGCATAAAACCCCCGCTCTAGTTTATAATGATTCGTTATGTCGTGAAAGGACACCAGCTCATCTTTCGCCGACCTCCCCGGAACAGGTTGCTCACCTACCCGGCTGATGAAACCTCGAGCATTCAGGTGAGCCGCCTCGTTCCCAGAGTTCCCAGAGTGTGCTGGTACCCAGACAATTCCTATTTCTCAAATTTGTCGTCCCGTGGCCTCATGCAGAAATCGTGTGGCGGTCGCCGACATTCTGCCCCTCGCCAGATTTCGGATGGCTCTCTTTGAATCCCTGAGAAGCAAGTCTGACTGCGAATTAGTTATACCTAGCGCTATTGCCGCTTCTTCTGCAGTTTCAGAGGAGCGGGTTTTGACCAATCCAGAGGCGACCAAGCGTCCCCGCCTGTCTGCCACTACAATCACAAAAGCGTCTTTGTCCTTATATTCCGCGACATCTGTATAGACTGCCGGTTTGTACTCGCCGTACTCAACGTGGAAAGCTATGGCTCTTGCCTGCCTGCGCTGCATATGGTGAATCGGATGCATATTTTTGGGAAAGTTTTATGTACAGGGCCTTATGTAACTCCCAGTGCACCTGAATTTTAGCGTCCCCAGTGGGAGCCTCTGTTCCAATGATCCTTTTCAATATGATCCTGCCTGCTTTGGATGTCGAAAGCCTAGCGTGTTGCATCACCACATGCGCCTCCCATAATTCATCCAGGCTGTTGTACATCCCTAGTTTTAACAGCCTTTGTGTAGGCGCGTTGTTAGGTAGCCTAAGCGCTGCCTTGTAAGCTTGCCGGATCATAGCCTCGACCTTGAATTTTAGGGGCGAAGCTCCTTAAGGCGTGGGCTGTGCGCCCCCTGTATGTAGCCACCTCTCGTTTAGTTCTTGCAGTGTCCACTAGATGGCGGTACCGTCTCCTGTATGTCGCCTCCTCCCGTTTAGTTCTTGCAGTGTTCACTAGATGGCGGCACCGTCTCCTGCATGTAGCCACCTCTTGTTTAGTTCTTTCAGTGCTCACTAGATGGCGGGACTTGTAGCTGATGATGAAAAGATGCAAGATGTTATAAACTAGACGGCGGTACTTGTAGTTGATGATGAAAGATGTGAGATGTTATAAAATAGGAATGATGTCACATATGGCACGTGTCATTGGTGGAAGGCAATCGTTCGATTTAGTGCGGCGACGTACGCTAGGGGGGAGCATTGTAATAAAATCGAGTGGGCAAAATGTACGGAGGATTCATGGTTTACCAGGTTTTCCTCTAGAGCTTCGCCCACTCATCATCATTCACTTCGTGGATATGGCGGCACTTTTTTTTCTGCAGCATCCAACTTCATATAAGGTGTCGCGTAAGTAATCCTGCTGACCACAAACGCCTGTACCAGCTTACAGAGTTCTTTTTCTTTAACTCCGCTCTTACGGTTAGCGATCCTTCTGATTAGCCTGACAGTAGCATTGACCATGGTCTCAATTTTTTCAAGGGTCACTCTATTCTTCCTGTTTGTTTGCAGATATGGGCCAAGAATTCTTATAGTTTGAGGTGGACGATTGGGCGAGTTGGTGATTCATGATCGACGTATGTAACTGCGCGGTAGTAAACACGGACGACAAGAAGATACACGGACAAGCGCAGACTATCAACTGAAGGTTTATTTTTCACAAACCACATATATATGACTGAAACAGAAACAGAAAACACGAAAATCTACAAAAAAATGATGACTTAGCACTTAACAATCGACAAAACGTGAACGTTTGACAAAAGCAGATTCAAGGACCATGTGCGCCACTTGCCAGATACCGTAGCTCTTTATCTAAAAGAGCTAACGACGGTTTGCTGACGCAGTGTTCTGGTTCCCGTGCCATTTTTTCCGCTTCGACAATCATACGGGTATGATCGTCTTTGTGCCTGAACATTACGACCGTGCTTTCGAACTGCGCAAGGCAGCCACACCTACTGACGTGCTGAGCTAGAAAACCCTCATTGCCAGTGCGCACATTGCGTGCGTGCTCGCGCAGGCGCTCATTTAGGCATCTCCCAGTCTGCCCGATGTAACACGCACCACAAGATAGCGGAATTCTATAAACTACATTCATGTCACATCTGACAAACATAGGCCCAAACAAGCTTGCACTGTCAGGCATAAAACCCAGTTTGTCAGATGTGACATGAATGTAGTTTATAGAATTCCGCTATCTTGTGGTGCGTGTTACATCGGGCAGACTGGGAGATGCCTAAATGAGCGCCTGCGCGAGCACGCACGCAATGTGCGCACTGGCAATGAGGGTTTTCTAGCTCAGCACGTCAGTAGGTGTGGCTGCCTTGCGCAGTTCGAAAGCACGGTCGTAATGTTCAGGCACAAAGACGATCATACCCGTATGATTGTCGAAGCGGAAAAAATGGCACGGGAACCAGAACACTGCGTCAGCAAACCGTCGTTAGCTCTTTTAGATAAAGAGCTACGGTATCTGGCAAGTGGCGCACATGGTCCTTGAATCTGCTTTTGTCAAACGTTCACGTTTTGTCGATTGTTAAGTGCTAAGTCATCATTTTTTTGTAGATTTTCGTGTTTTCTGTTTCTGTTTCAGTCATATATATGTGGTTTGTGAAAAATAAACCTTCAGTTGATAGTCTGCGCTTGTCCGTGTATCTTCTTGTCGTCCGTGTTTACTACCGCGCAGTTACATACGTCGATTATAGTTTGAGCTTCAGCTACCAGCCTACCCCCTACTTTTACCTCTAACAGTGGTGACGGAATATAGTGTCTTGCATGTAGCCCTCTGGGTTTGTCCCGAACCACAAAGTGCTCGGAGTTGGGCTGAGAGCATGAAAGTCCCGCCTCCCCCTGCCAACTCTTCGACAATATTAACTGCCTGTTCTGGTGTTTCTTCCAGATGCGTGTCACTACCCCTGGTAACCCATAGAGTAATATCATCTGCATAAAATGTGTGTTTGAGTCTCGGTATCTCCTCATGCCTCGGTGGTATTTTAATTAAGCCGAGGTTAAGCAGGAACGGCGACAAAACTGAACCCTGAGGCGTCCCTTTGCCTCCCAATGCGAAGGAGTCCGATTTGATATTTCCTATTGAAATTTCTGAAGTTTGGCCCTCCAAGAATTATCTGGTGTAGCGGAATGTCCTGGCCCCTGGGCTCATTTCCGATAGGTTATTCAATGTTGCACCATGCGAAACATTGTCGAAAGCTTTATTCAGGTCAAACCCCAATACAGCTTTGGTGCCCGTGCCATGCCCGGGATCGACTACATCATGTTTCGACTGTATCATGACACCCTGTGTGGACAAATTGACCCTGAAACCTATCATAGTTAGGGGAAAGATGGCCTTGTCCTCTGCATAATTCTGAAGCCTGTTGAGAACCACCTGCTCCATCGATTTACCCATGCATGATGTCATCGATATGGGGCGGAGGTTCTCCAAGCAGAGTTTCTTCTTTGGCTTAGGAATAAATATAATCCTAGCATGCTTCCATTATGCTGAGATCTCCCCGGCCACGCAATAATTCTTTATCAAGTCAGTGATTGCGCCAACCGATTTCAAATCTAGATTTCTCAGCATTTCATTAGTAACCCCATCTGGACCTCAGGCGGACGTAGTACGCAGCTGTCCCATGGCAAACTCCACCTCCGCAATTGTAAACTCTTCGTCTAGTTCCCAGTTTTGCACCCCTGAGTAGTGTGGTAAGCAACCGTCAACTCCATCAGTTATGTACCGATTCCGGAGTTCCTGCATAAACTCTCCAATTGTGCCTTCATATTGATCCATTAATCGAGTCATTTGTCCCCGTTGCGCCGATTTGGTTCCTGTCGTATCCAAAAAATGTCTCAACAGCTGCCATGTCTTTTTGCATCCAAACTGTCCACTCATGCGATCACAAATCTGGCGCGACTGTTTGGCTTGCAACTCAATTGCATAATTTTCGATATTACGTTCTAAATTGGCAGTCTTTCTGCGAAAGACACCATTATGTTTTGCTTCTTCCACCTTCTCAAAAGACTCGCGTGCGCTTCCCACATGTGTAATAGTCTAGAGTCCGCCGTAAACTCCTCCTGCTCGACTGACACTTCTACCGTGGTATTCTTTACATCCTCCTTGAGCGCCTCTACTCAAGCGTCCAGGCCTTTAATTTTCCCGTTCACAGTGTCTGCTATGTTTTTCCTAAATCAGTCCCAATCTAATTCTATGCCCCTTCACTTTGTATTTATGCTTTGCAGTGTTAAACGTCGTGGAAAGGATATAGTGATCACTTCCTAGTGCTTGTCCCGTGTTATTCCACTTTGCATTACTGATACCTCTAAAAAACGTAAGGTCCGGAGAGGTATCTATTCTTATGCTGTTGCCTCTCCTCGTATGATCTTGCGGATTGTCTAACAGCGTCACTCGCAGATCCCGTGAAACTTGCCAAAGCGGATGGCCTTTTGGGTTGTCTCGAATATAACCCCACTCCGGGTGAGGCACATTGAAATATCCTACCACTATAAGCGGAGCGCAAGCTGCTAACCGTTAAACTTGAATAAGGAGTTGTGGCAAGCCTAATCCTTTATCTTTTGGAGAACTATAGACATTTAGTAAAAACGGTCTCTTCTCATACTTTCGTTTAGGCAAAATCTCTAGCGGGACATAGTCTTCCCTGCTGCTATCCACGGAATGCTGAATGGCAGTGATGTTGCGATGGACAAGCACGGCTGTTAAGACGTGTGATACGCCCCTTGAATCAATTTCTGGCGCTCTAAATGCCTTAAATCCGGGTAATTTTACGAAACCACTAGCCTCCTGTAAGGCTATTATGTCTGGTTTACTATCCAGATCTTGTACGTGCAACTACAGGTTACCCCGCTTTTGACGAAAGGCCCTGCAGTTCCACTGCCAAACCTCAATTTGCTGGAGAGGCGCCATGATGAGGCAACAGGTTGACTAATGGCGCTCGGCCACCCACGGGAGGCAGTCTTGCCTCCAGTAGAGTATGAAGCTGCCGAAACATGCCCATGACCTGGGTTTGGAAAGCCCTAAATTCACTGCAGAGCATGCCGAGACGCTCCTCTATTGTGTCTAATCTAGATTAGATTTTTCCGACTCGAGCCTCCAACCTATCCTGTCTTTCGCTTTGTTTGCCTACTTTATCCGCTAGGGTAGTTACATTCGACTTAAGAGACCTTAAAAACAGGCTGTGGCATGTCTACTGGTGACATTTCGGCTAATCGTTTTGCGTTAGCTACCTCATCCCCCGGCAGTGGTCTCTTCACTGTCCCCCGATTCTCCACTTCCATAGCTGCACTCTCCTGTACGCGAGCAGACGCCTCTTGCGTCGCTTTCTGTAGGCCTTACACTGCCGGTGCCTGTGTCCCTCGTCGTTAGTCTCTTTTAAGTGCGCGTTTCACCTCTGCAATTCTATTTTCCATTCTTTTAATCAAATCTCCCTGCCACTGAACCAGCGTGGATAACTCCCTCTCTCGAGCAGTTTCGTTCTGGGAGGCCGTGCCGGACAAGCTCACCTTTTCGTTGGTGTCGCGTGCGTAGCTGTTGGGACTGCATACCCGTCCGCCATCTTGGCCACCCCCACGCCCTGGCAATGGCAGGAAGGAACTCGACCAGTCCCTGCTTTTGCTTGTGCCTTTTTTACCCCTTGATGACCGCTCCATGGCCCTCGAGGACCACTCATCGTTGCCAGCTTCGCTCTCTCTTTTGAAGCTCTGCTGCCGGCCGGTCGGTGGCTTGTGAGCCAGGCGAAACTTGCAGTTCAAGCTGCCTGTGTGATGCACACCATAGCACACGATGCAGTCCGGCGTGCACGTGAGTGGCTCTTCTTCTGGCGGGGCAGGATGGTCCTTCCCACAACGGTGACATAGGCTACTCTTCGGACGATAGCAAACGTCCGCTGAATGTCCAACTCGTCTGCACTTGTAGCAGGTCTCGACTAAATTTCTCTACGGGATCACAGCGTACAGACAGTTCCAGTAAGTACCTGCCAGGGTATGCGTTTTCCCCCGAACGTAATTTGAATCGCTTTTCACTTTCCCAGAGGTCTCGCATCCAGAATATCTATGCCTTCATTCTTCTTCAGGAATCCCGCCCGAACTTCTTCCACTGGGCATCTATCATAAGCATTGTAAATCACTCACCGCACGGAGTTCCCCAACGGCACCACGAACGCCAAAACCGGCAGGTCGCGATCACCCAGCTTGAGCGTCTTCACAGACGCATATGCCCCACTGCGATTTATACACGGTGTGCTCACCGTCAATGTGTTGTTTATGCAATTATCCCGCACAATGTGTTCTTCCACAGCAATCGCACTCGTTAGACGCGCTGCTGCTCTCAGTGCACATCCGAGTTCTCTCGCTGTCACGACACTCAAGTCCCAGTTCTGGGACCTGTACACAACCTTGAAATCCAAGGCTGGCATCTTGAGAAACGGTCCGCGTTTCTTCCACACCGGTGTTTTCCCCTGCTTGACTTGCTGCGCTCCATGCGTCTTGCGCCCGTCGCTGCCGGCCTGCGTCTAGCAAGGCTTACTCTAGGCGTTGTCGCCATGCTGAGTCTTCTTGAATCGGTCCTGTGCTTTCAGCATTGGAGCCCACTCTCCCGCTTCAAAACCTTCGGGCGTCCATCTTCAGGCTAAAAGGCCCACGGTCACCAGGCGCAGACCAGACGCCCGGCGACACGGCCCAGGCTTGGTTTAGGAGATAGGCCTAGCCTTGCCACCATGAGTTGAAGGAAGTTTGTCCCCTTTTTTTGGAGTCTCCGAGGTGATGTCGGAAGTTTCCGGCGCTAACGAAAGTTGCAGGAGGCAACGTACTTTGCTACGCTGGCGGACAGACAGGCCAGTAGAAGTGACCTTTTGTGCGGTCTTGCGTTTTCTAAAAACCACAGCGACCAGCAGTCGTGTCATCGTGGTAGGCTTTATGAATATCGGCTCAAACAGAACGAGGCAGAACGCGTGCACCCAGCGTTTACCATCCGGGTGATAGACGTGGCGGTAAAAATGTTGGTCCTGTATCTGCATGTTACACCACAAATGTCGTCGAAAGACGATAGCCTTGCATCTGGAGAGAGTGAAGAAAACATTTATTTGATGTTCTGCGCAAGAAAATCGGTGAATGGTATTCTGGAGGCGCTACGTTAGAGTGCCTCGAGCGTGCAGCGGAGGCGAACAAGTGCATAAAGTGACGTCACACGTGAGACATGAGTTCTATCTGGCAGTTATCCTGGAAAATGGGGCGCGCGCCGTGCGCGCCCGTCTCTGAGGTGATAAGGTGCAGAACGCAAGGCGATGGGTAGGTGCCACCACCGTATCACCTTAGAAAAGCGTTGGAAACAATTGCCGTTTCGCGCAAGCGTTGCATGGCTAGCGCAGCGTTACAAAGGCTACGAGCCTTAAAGTTACTTATGTATGCCTTTCCTACTGAAAAATAAACATACATAATATTGACGTGTGCGACAGTGCCTCAGATATGCGAAATAATGGCTTCTTATTGACAATCGCACAAGTATGAACGCTTAACATTGAGCAATATTGATGGGCGTTGCCAATGGAGTAGGCCGTTCAAAATATCGTTTGGTCACTTTGGTGCAGTTAGGGTACCGTTAAGGGTGGACAAACAGACAGATGGATGGACAAAAATTTTTTCGTTGAAGGTCCCCAAGAAAGACTATTGTCTTTAAAACACAGTTATTGAGCTTGAACTGCCTCAGCCGTCGGCGAGTTGGTGCGTTATGATAGAGACGCAGTTGTCATGAGGGGTCTTGTCATTGGCGGCTAAGGACGAAACAGATGTGAAAAGGACCATCCGAGCGTTCACCGCTGAAGTTAGAAATGGGACCAGTAGAGGTGCCGAAGGAAGTGGGCTGCGGCAAAGCTCATCTGCGTGCTGGTGCTTCCTACCGCATCATCATCATCAGCCTGGCTACGTCCATTGCAGGACAAAGGCCTCTCCCATGCTCCGCCAGTTAACCCGGTCCTGTGCTTGCTGCTGCCAATTTATACCCGCAAACTTCTTAATTCCATCTGCCCACCACACCTTCTGTCTCCCCCTAACCCGCTTTTCTTCTCTAGGAATCCAGTTAGTTACTCTTAATTACCAGCGGTTATCCTGTCTACGCGCTACATGCCCGGCCCATGTCCATTTCCTCTTCTTTATTTCAACTATGATATCCTTAACCCCCGTTTGTCCCCTAATCCACTCCGCTCTCTTCTTGTCTCTCAAGGTTACACCTACCATTTTTATTTCCATTGCTCGCTGTGTCGTCCTCAATTTAAGCTGAACCCTCTTTGTGAGTCTCCAGGTTTCTGCTCCGTAGCTAAGTACCGGCAAGATACAGCTGTTTTATACCTTCCTCTTAAGGGATAATGGCAATCTACCAGTCATAATTTGAGAGTGCTTGCCGAATGTGCTCCACCCCATTCTTATTCTTCTAGTTACTTCAATCTCGTGGTTAGGCTCTGCGGTTATTACCTGCCCTAAGTAGACATAGTCTTTTACAACTTCAAGTGCACTATTACCTATCTCGAAGCGCTGTTCCATTTTGAGGTTGTTGTACATTACTTTCGTTTTCTGCAGATTAATTTTAAGACCCACCTTTCTGCTCTCCTTGTGTAACTCCGTAATCATGAGTTGCAATTTGTCCCCTGAGTTACTCAGCAATGCAATGTCATCGGCGAAGCGCAGGTTACTGAGGTATTCTCCATTAACTCTTATCCCTAACTGTTCTCATTCTAGGCTTCTGAAAACCTCCTGTAAGCATGCGGTAAATAGCATTGGGGAGATTGTGTCCCCCTGCCTTACA
Organism: Rhipicephalus microplus; assembly: GCF_043290135.1. Lineage (NCBI taxonomy): Eukaryota > Metazoa > Arthropoda > Arachnida > Ixodida > Ixodidae > Rhipicephalus > Rhipicephalus microplus. The sequence goes on from NC_134706.1 coordinate 164,621,346, forward strand.
CCCTTCTTGATTGGTATTCTGTTGCTTTCTTTATGAAGCACTATGATAGCAGTTGATCCCCTGTAGATTTCTTCCAGATTGTTTATATATACTTCATCTACGCCCTGATTCCGCAGTGTCTGCATGACGGCTGATATTTCCACTGAATCAAACGCCTTCTCGTAATCTATGAAGGCTATATATAGTGGTTGGTTATACTTTGAGCATTTCTCTATTACCTGATTGATAGTATGAATGTGGTCAATTGTTGAGTAGCCTGTTCGAAATCCTGCTTGTTCCTTTGGTTGATTAAATTCTAATGTTTTCTTTACTCTGTTAGCAATTACCTTTGTAAATAGCTTGTACACTACAGAGAGCAAGCTGATCGGCCTGTAATTCTTCAAGTCCTTGTCATCTCCTTTCTTATGTATTAAGATGATGTTAGCGTTCTTCCAAGACTCTGGTACCCTTCCCGTCAGGAGACACCTCGTAAACAGGGTGGCTAGTTTTTCTAACACAATCTGTGCTCCATCTTTCAGCAGATCTGATGTCACCTGATCCACACCAGCAGCTTTGCCTCTTTGCATGCTCTCCAAAGCTTTTCTGACTTCTTCTATCATTACTAGTGGGGTGTCGTCTGGGTTACTGCTAGTTCTTATCGTATTAAGGTCGTGGTTGTTTCGGCTACTGTACAGATTTCTGTAAAACTCCTCCGCTGTTTTGACTATCCTATCCATATTGGTAGTTATTTTGCCTTCTTTGTCCCTTAGTGCATACATCCCACTTTTGCCTATCCCAAGTTTCCCCTTCACTGCTTTGAAGCTTCCTCCGTTTTTCAGAGCGTGTTCAATTCTCTCCATGTTATACCTTCTTACACTGGATACCTTACGCCTATTATTCAACTTCGAAAGCTCTGCCAGTTCTATTTTGTCTGTTTTACTTGAGACTTTCATGATTTGGCGCTTCTTAATGAGATTCTTCGTTTCCTGGAAAAGCTTGCCAGTGTCCTGTCTAACTACCCTGCCTCCAACTTCTCCTGCACACTCCGTAATGATACTCGTCAGATTATTATTCATTGCATCTACGCTAAGGTTGGTTTCCTCACTAAGGGCCGAGTACCTGTTCTGCAGTGACACTCTGAATTCATGTACTTTCCCTCTCAGTGCTGGCTCATTTATTGGCTTCTTGCGTATCAGTTTCTGTCGTTCCTTCTTCAAGTCTAGGCGAATTCGAGACCGTACCATTCTATGGTGACTGCATTGTACCTTGCCAACCACTTCCACATCCTGCACGATTCCTGGGTGTGCAGTCATTATAAAGTCTATTTCGTTCTTATTTTCGCCATTAGGGCTCCTCCATGTCCACTTGCGGTTTTCTCGTTTTCGGTATAAGGTATTCAAAATCCGCAAATTATTGCGTTCTGCGAATTCCACTAGTAGCTCTCTTCTGGCGTTTCTAGTGCCGATGCCATAATCTCCTACTGCCTGGTCTCCAGCCTGCTTCTTCCCTACCTTTGCATTAAAGTCGCCCATCACTATAGTATACTGTGTTTTTACCTTACTTATTGCCGATTCCACGTCTTTATAGAAGCTTTCAACTGAAGCGTCATCATGGCTGGATGTAGGCGCGTAAGCCTGTACTACCCTCATCTTGTATCTTTTATTCAGTTATATTACAATACCTACCACCCTTTCATTGATGCTATAATATTCCTCTATGTGGCCAGCTATGTTTCTGTGAATTAGGAACCCCACTCCCAGTTCTCTTCTGTCTGACAAGCCCCGATAGCAAAGGACGTGCCCATTCTGTAGCACCGTATAGGTCTCATCTGTCCTCCTAACCTCACTGAGCCCTATTATATCCCATTTAACACCCTCTAGCTCTTCGAATAGTACAGCTAGACTTCCCTCACTAGACAAGATTTTAGCGTTAAACGTTGCCAAGTTCAGGTTCCAATGGCGGCCTGTAGTCCAGAGATTCTTAGCACCCTCTGCTGCGTTGCAGATCTTACTGCCGCCGTAGTCTGTTGCTTTGCAGCTGCTGAGAACTGAGGGCCGTGAATTATTTGGCGTATGCATGTGGGAGGTAGTGGCCAGATACTGCATCAGGGTGGCCAATCCTTCTCTGGTGAGGGAGTGCGTTTCCTGCGGTGGTTACCGGTGAGGCCGCACCTCAGGCCTCTTAATGCAGTTCCATCAACTCGAGTTTTTTTTTTCCTGGTTGGGAACTGCGCGGCACCGGGCACGTGGTCCGACTGTTGTTGTTTTCACAGATTCACACTGTTTTCCGCTCCTAAAACTTAAAAGTTTCGTTTGTAATAGCAGTATTTGTAGCGGTTCAACTCCTTGTATCTTCACCAACAAATAGACACCACTCTGACCTTCCTAGGACCAAAATTGCTAAAGTTATAAGTAGATATGTGCAGAGCTCACTTACCCGTGCTGTTGACGCGGCCGCTCCCGCTCCCGCAGTTGGAATAATCTGTGCTTATTGACTAAGAGGTGGAGGAGCAGTTCCGGTGGGCTTAATTCGCTGTGGAAGCTGTTTCACCAAACTCAGCTCAAGCAGTGACAGCAGTCCGGCAACACTGAGTGTGTCTTCTGAATACGTTTCTTTTGACACTCTCAGTTGAATTGGGCGCACTTGTATATAATACCGCACTTGTATATAATAGTGAAGTCGTATTGTCGAAGACATATAGTCCATAGACCAATGCAGCCTGATAAGTTCTTGAGCGTTGAAAGCCAACACAAGGCATGATGGTCTGTAACGATGGTACAAGAGCGGCCATGTACGTATAAGGTCGAAACTTCTGCACCGACCACACGACAGCTTTACACTCCTGTTCAGTAATGGTGTGATAATTCTCGCCGTTGGTCAGGACGCGGCTTGCATACGCAACGACCCTTTCACGGGATGACTCATCGCGCTGCAGGATAATACCACTCATGCCGTGAGCACTAGCGTCAGTATGCAGTAGTGTGCGTGCCGTTTCATCGAAATGGTAAAGTACTCGTTCTAATCAATAATGTTCCGTACTACGCCAAGGAATTCCTATTCAGAGTCATGAAAGTTCCCTACTTTTGGTATTTTTTCCTGCAAACTTTCACCAAATTCCCAGCATATTTTCCTGCACAACAGTGCTAATTCCGCCCTCATTAACGCACACACAGCCTATATTTACACGTACATAGACGTGACTTTTGAGATCATGACTAGCCCCTACGCTGCCGCACAACAAAATCACAGCATATCCACCGAATCAATGATGATGAATTGGGCAAGGCGTCCATCAATCCGTCCATGCGTTCTTCTGTGCGTCCGTCTGTTCGTCCGTACGTGAGTCCGTCTGTGCGTCCGTCCGTATGTCTGTCCGTCTGCCCGCCCACGCGTATGTCCACCTAGTGAACACTTCAAGTACCGCCTTGAGCTCACTTCTTTTTATCATATATTCATCATATAGAAGTACCGCCAATCAGTGGACAATCCAAGAACTACACGATATGTACATTTATGCTGGCAGCACTTTGTGAACACCGAGAGCGTGATAACGCCACGATTTTCGTAGCATGTGGACATTAGAATATGCGCCCGAGGGCGGGTATGTGCCACTTGTATGCGGGTATGTGCCACAGGTTACGCACTGTGACAATGGGGGGAACACAAGCCACGCCATAAGGAGATTCACCCCTAAAAGCATGCCTTAATTCGTTTATATACCTTTAGTACATTGTGAGCTTCAAGTCTGACACCACTAGTGAACTAGAAATTGCTCCGCGTAAATATCACAAACACATCTCAAATGCCATGCTTGCGTGGCGCATGCGCCAGAACCGTTTAACGTTCTGTGACCACTAATTATCGCACTGTGACCGCTAATTATCGGTAGTAATAGGATATTTAGGCATTCCTGGAATTCCCTGCAATATGGCGAAGATTACCTTTTTCCCTTTGGCCCATAATGGCCGGCGGGAATTCCCCGAAAAGGTAAAATTCCTTGCAAGGAACATCACTGGTTCTGATGTGAGGGCGTTTTTCAGATAGCTAAACGCTGATTCGCATTCGGTAGACCAGTCAAAGTGAACACCGAAACCGACTATTTGTGCAAAGGTGCCGCTATTTCGGCCAAGTCTCGTATGAATCGGCGGAGATATGAATCGAGCCCATGGACACTGGGTAAGTCTTCGGGCCTTTCAGAACGAAGAAAATGAAGAACGATCGAAACCTTATCGGGATCAGGAAGAATACCGTCCTTAATCACAATGTAGTCTGTAAGGTCTGGCGTCTCAAGCCAAGGGCAGGGGGTGAGTCTCCTTTGTCGCAAAAGGGCGCGCTTCCTATAGAGCCGATTCTCGGGAGACGATAATCCCGGCGTAAGGACGACCGTTCTGGTAAGAAGACCGTGGTCGGCTGCCGCTTTGAACAACCAGCTGTGCGGTCCCCGGCCAGCGTATTGCCGGTGGGCGACGTGAGGACACTGTATAGACACCCATCCATCTGGATTATAGTACGCGGGACGGCTGTCACGCTGGATAGCATAGTCATCCCGCAGTAATGGCATGGGCCTGCAGCCGAACGGCGCCACCATGACGTTCGCGCAGTTCGCGGAACGTCATGGGTAGGCCGGTCACGTAGCACGTGAACTTATTACGAGTGGACAGCTGACCAATAGTCCCTCGTATACAACCTAACGGCACACGGGCTCGCACAGGCTCATGGAAAGGTGTTCCACACTTGCTGCCATGGCTACAGATGGCACTGACTGACACTCGCACGTTTAAATTCACATATAAACTCAATAAAGTGGCTGGGGGGATAGCCGCCGTGATAGCTCAGTGGTTAGAGCATCGAACGTGTTTTACGAAGGTCGTAGGTTCCATTCCTGCACACAGCAAGTTATGTTTCACCGACATTTCTTTCTTTTTATTTACATTACATTGGTTCTAACTAATTCCCCTATACATTCCTTGGCATTGTTGTCTGTTAGATCTCATATATATATATATATATATATATATATATATATATATATATATATATATATATATATATATATATATATATATATATATATATATATATATATATATATATATATATATATTCAAGCTATAAAGGACCACAGTTAACAAACTTGGGCACTTTTACACTTATTTACGCTTCGGCCGTGGCACGTCCTTCGATACGAGTGAGGCCGCTTTTACGAGCACGCATGAACACGTGAGTACAAAACCCGTGTGGTCAACATATGAGTTTTCCTAAATCTTCAAAACAACCTCGATGGCAATAAAAAGCATTAGAAAACTTGTAATACTATAGAGAAGGTCATGGTCATGAAGAAAACCATCCGTAACATTGACCGTTGACGGCCATGATCACGCGGAAGAAATAAAAAAAAATTGTGATAACTTTTAGAAAGTATAGAATACGTAAGAGATGCTTCTTAAAATATTTTGCGAAAATGCGGACGTCGGGGCATCGTAGAAAGGCATGACACCTTGCCTATGCATTCGTTAATGCTGGATAACACGCTATTGACATTATGCATCAAGAAAAATTCTCGAATTTCGCAGTCATGGTACGCGTTTAGACCTGATTCTAATAGAATCACCACAATCTTGTAAAACGAATTACCTGGTAGATAAACATGCTTGGACAATGGGAGATGTGGCCAACTGTTTACGTGTCATTTGTGGTTTTTGAAACGGATACGAAAGGGTGTTTCAGTGTGACCTATATATTGCATGAGGCTGATTGAGCATTCAAGTAAGTCAATGATGTTGCTGTTATCGCTGCTCAAGTCCCCGTTAATCTTAAGTAAAAAGTTAGATGCCGTGCTTTTAGTAATAGTCGAAGCGGTCGTGTGCGCGGAAACTTTACATCGCGGTTTGTTACAGGAATGACAACCAACAGGAGCAATGAATTTAGTCTTGCAAGAAGTTACAATGTTCCGCAAGTTCCTTGTTTTCCGATAGACAACTCGTGGTGATTCAGCGAAAATGTATTTAGGCCTATCGCTTTGTGTCAATCAGTTCTAATGCTTTCTGAGTAGATGCAACGCGTCAGGATTTGCAGAATGCGTTAGAACGAGGTTGGCTCAGGAAGCTGGCACTATAATCGCTTCTCCTTGCTGATGAACTTTCTTTTGGTTGAGACGATTAGGCCACTAGAGAGCGTCGTCGATTATTTGTGAAGGATATTTTTGTTCGGTAATGGTTTACGGAGCTGGTAACAGTTGTAACTGAATTCCCTGTTGTCCTAACTAAGTCTTTATAAGGGGTAGCTTGGCTATAGGGGACACTTGTGTTGAAATGTATAACATGGCTGCTTTTAAAATGAAGATATATCCTTGTCGGTTAGTGGGCTTCCTGTAAAGGTTTGTCATTGGTTTACTATTGACCAAAGATACATTGACGTCAAGGAAGTTTATGCTGACTGGTGAATAAGAGTGGGAAAAGGAGATAAATGGTTCTACGTTGTTGAAGTCAGCAATGAAAGTTATGCGGCTTCATCATGGTGCCAAGTTAAGAAAATGTCGTCAATGAAGAGTTTGTAATAAAGCGGTTTGAGGTTACGAGTGGCGAGAAAATTTATGGCGGGCAAATTTTCTAGCATGCCCATGAAGACGTACGTTCGCATAAATGGGACATCTTTTTGTGCCCATCGAGGTGCCGCAGTTTGCACGTAATGTTCACCAATAACTTCAAAGTTGTTAAGTTTGAGTATAAGTGCTAAAATAGTGCCTAAGGTGAAATCGTCAATGGGTTTGTCATCTACCGAGCCGGTGTATGCTTGGAGTACAGGATGAATCCCGTCCGCATGGAGTATATTTGAGTACAGAGACACCACATCTAGTGTGACCAGAAGAGCACCACTTGGAACACGAATATTGGCAGAGTGCCACAGAGAAAGTGGTTAGCGTCCTCGACATATGAAAAAAAGTTGGCAGGAATGAGACTAATCAAGGTGTCTGCATAACGAGACAGGCTTTCCCTGATGGTGTCTATTCCTGATATTATTGGCTGGCCTGGATTATTTTGCTTATGAATTTTAGAAAGCAGGTAAAATTTACCAGCTTCCGCAAACAGGGTGACTAAGGATTTAAGCAGGGCAGCGACAAGCAAGTCAATGACAAGCCGGCCATCGACAAGCAGGGCTTCTACGAAGAAGGCCACGATGAGTGATGCAGTGAGTAAGTTGACACCAACAAAAAAGACATCGCGAAGCTGTGCACCTTCAACCATTGCAACGACCAGCTTGACAACGAGAAACAAGACACTGGCAAGTACGATGACGGAGACGACGACTGAGAAAGCAGTGACTTTTACCAGTGTTACGAACAATCCAGTGAGCAGCATGACAACACCGGCAGCTTCTCCGCCTCCCAGTGGTGCCACGTCGTCACAGCCAAGGTACCAATTCAGAAACAAGTGGTCTGATCCTACTCAAGCAACCGACTGACTACCACCTAGCTGAGCTAAGACTCCCTTTGGGGATGTCTCTGTGCATGTTTTGAAGCTTAGGAAAGTAATTGAAAAGCGTAATCTCTGCGGCCTGCATGCTACCACCTAAAATGCATATTGCTACATCGACAGTGTCTAAAAGTTCAAGACTTACTTTAAGGCCTGCCACGTGTGAAATGACTAGCAATGACTTTCTGGAGGTGGGACAGCACACTCAAACAAGCTTCTCTGAAGCTCACGCGAATTGTCACTAACCATTATGAGTCATTTGCAAAACGGCTAAAGAACAAAGACAGTCAACTATTGGCTACGCAGATATAGTTCACTGCCGATGAAAGAGCGTTGCCTGATAACTACAGGCAAGAAATTGTTCGCGAGCTGAGCGACAAAAATATAAAAGATTGATTCGTGATAACTTTTGCACTAGCGTCAGCACTCCTGATGACGTAACGTCTTCAGTGCATTCGTCCTCCGCAGAAGCTGAAAATATAGTAAATATTTCTAGTACCACGCTATTGTGCCACGCTAGTGTTCTTTCCTGTGGTTTGAACTTCTCTCCTACCACTGGAGGACAGAATGAATATCAACTAATCAGTGACTTACACAATTTTGATAGAAGCATGAGTTTACGTGAATACTTTCATGATCAGCCTACATCTAACAAAAGAGCGTTTTTTTTTCTGCTAAGAATTGGACTCTCCCTTCCCAAAGGGATGATTGTCTCCACATTTACATCCGAGCAGTGCAGCGAGATGTACTCGAAGCACACAAAAAGCAATCACAATTTCAAATCCAAGCGCCAAAGAAAAACAAACGATCCAAACCCTGGGTTGCCGAGACAACATCTCAAACCGGCTGATAAAGGTGGAGCAATCGTTATAATGAATCAGCCTGATTACGTTCGTGAGGCCCACAGACAACTGAATGACCACGCATTTTACAGGCATTTGAGCTACAATCTGACCGAGGAATTTAAGACAAAATTAAAAGAAACTTCAAAAGAGCTAGTAAGAGAAAATAAAATTCCAGAAACTACACCTAAATCTTTAGTACCCCCGAGTCCTATAGCTGGTATACTTATTCTGCTCCCTAAAATTCATAAACAAAACAATCCAGGCAGGCCAATAGTTTCAGAAATAGGTGCCATCACGGAAAGCTTGTCTTGCTATGCAGACGGCTTAATTAGTTTCATTCCTACTCGCTTTTCTTCATATGTCAAGGACACTAACAACTTTTTGCGTGACATTGTCAATAAACGTGTTCCAAGTGATGCTCTTCTGCTCACACTAGATGTGGCGTCATTATACACAAATATACTTCATGCGGATGGGATTCGACCTGTACTCCAAGCATACAACGACTCGGTAGATGACAAACCCATGGACAATTCTCTCTCAGGCACTTTTTTTATTGAAGTATAAAATAAACGAAGGAGTTTTGTCACCATTACTTGGAGTCGGCTGCCCCTTTCCACTTTTTCCACTTGATTGTTACAAATAAAGAAGAACAAAAAAATTGCTTATATACATATATACAGTTTCACATGGGTGAGAGCAAAAGTTCTCCTATGAGCAGAACAAACGCGTAGTCGCCACGCTCACTTCTAACTTTTCTCAGCTCAGTAGTGTTCACAAATTTTCGTTTCCTCGAAGAAGTGTTGCAACACTATTATTGCTTTGCCATTCGTTTTGGATGGCCATGTACCTAGTATTTTATTCAACGCAAATGGCTGCTCGGGATCTAACTTATGGAGTCCCTGTTCTAGTCGCTTTCGGTGTGTGTCGTGTTTCGGACAGTCGAGCAAGAGGTGACAGATACCCTCGTCGTGGTGGCCGCACGAACATGTTGACGATGTTGCACGCTGAAACTGAAGTAGGAAGTGCTTTGTGTAAGCCGTTCCGAATCGTAGGCGATGTATGAGTGTGTCGATACGTCTTGAGAGGTCATGCTCTAATTGGTATTCAAGATTAGGATCAACAGCATATAGAATCGATTCTTTTGTTTTGTCTATGAACCAAGAGACCAGCATATTTCACGTTTTGTCGTTCTTAAAATTCTATTTACAATATATTGAGATACTGAAATGAGGCACGTTTGCGTAGAATGATGAGCGGTTTTAGCCAACTCATTTGCGATTTCATTTCCCTTCATTCCGCAGTGACTGGGAACCCACTCGATGATTCGACTTCGTAGCTTCTGAAAGCTCTTTTAGTATAGCGTATACTATACGAACATCAATGTGCCTTGAAGAGGCATTTTTCACACATGTGAGTGCTGCCAGAGAGTCGGTAATTACTACCAATGTTCTAGCAAAATCGCTACAAGCTCCGACGTTGTTGAAGAGGAGAGATGGCCCAACCGACATACATATTGTTCGTGCAATTCGGCAATTCAAAATGCTGATGTCGCTGTATCTTTGGTGACGGAGCCGTCAGTGTACACGTGAGTGTATCCTTGGTACCTGTAAAACAGGTGATGTGATACCAACTGCTGCACGGCAACGATCGGCACTTCGTGTTTGCTGCGAAGTCCTTTTATTGACGTTTCAATAGTTGGTAGCTCAAGCATCCATGGCGGGTAGTTTCGGTACAGTGACCAATGTGTCAACACAGGAAGCCGGGATATGTACTGTTGGTACACAAGGTGTATTTGCGCTCCGGCACGGTTCACAACGTTGGATATGAGCGGATGTGAAGGGTGTTGCAGGACTAGTCGAAAGAGGTGCCGACGTGTCGCCACATTTCTAATTACTATAAATTTGGGTGTTCTTGCATCTTCCAGGGTCAAAGAACTTGATGTTGCCTGTGGCAACCCCAGACATATGCGTAAGCTTTGTGCTTGTAACAGCTGAAGTCGGTTTAAAAACGTCTGAGAGATGTTGTGACGAACTGGCGCAGAGTGGACAATTTTCTGTCGGATTAGTGCACAATGAACGTGTAGTAGAGGCACAAATGTACCACCCCGTTTCGTTCCCGTGATGAGACGTATAACATTTATGGTGCAGTTCACTTGATTTTCTAGATCAGCAATATGCTGACTCCATCTGAGTTGGCTGTCTAAGGTAACATGCTTTCGTGCGATTTTGATTCTCTGGCCATCCACAAAAAGCTTAAAGTTTTTCACTGTCTTTCTCGTGAACGGCAGAACTACCAATTTGGCGGGAAAAATCTGCATGCCTCGCTCTTTGAGGTAATTACTTATTGCATTTAGTTCTTGCTGAAGCCGATGTTCGATCACATCCAGTTATTTGTGGGACGTCCATAGGCGTATGTCGTCTGCATACATGGATAAGTTCAAGGCTTCGGGCAGCACTTCTGGAAGACCTGCCATTGCAACACTGAAAACCTTTTGGGTACACCTCCGCTCATGTTGAAGTGATCGTTGTCTCGTTAATGGTTGAAATGTATATTTGTCTGTTACGCAGAAAGTTGGCGATCCACTAAAGAATACGACCATGAACCTATAGTAAAGTAAGCCCGTACAGCACAGAAAAGCGGCTGACAAAGTTGAACGCCTTATTAATTAGTATCCATGAATGCCACAACAGCCATGTTTCCACTGCTCGTCTCATCTTATACAAGTGTAACGAGGTCGAAGACGCAGTTCATGGTGCAACGCCGTCGTCTGAAGCCAGCCATCTGTTCTGGAAGAGAGCTGTTAGCTTCAATCTACCACTGTAATCTTCTGTCAACCATTTTTTCCATCACATTAGATACACAGCTAGTGACGCTGACTGGTCGAAATGAGTCAAGCAAAAGCGGTGATATACCGGGCTTCAGCAGTGGAACGATTCTCGCGACCTTTGTTACGTTTTGCCCAACAATTCGTCTGAGCAGATGCCATTGTGCGTAAGCCGGTCTACTAGGGAGGCTGTCAACCCCATCGGCACCCAGTCTGCAAGACGCTCTCCGGTAGACGTTCCGGGAAGCAGTCGGGTCTCAACGGAAGCTTCGCGAGGCAAGCCTTTTGTTGAACGGGCTCGTACAGTAGGGGGAACGGCGCCACTGTGGCGGGCCTCCTTAAGCCAATCTCTTGACTCGGCTTTTGTCATGTACGCGAGGCCATTTCAGCGCACCGACAGCCCGGAAGCGTTTGAACCCGTCGAAGAAGCCGTTCACTGAAATCGAGTGTTTGAACTGCCTGAAGCTGAAAGCAGCGTGGACTGCTGTTGACGGTCGGGTTAGCCCCGGAGGAGCTCAACTATCCCTCTCCGGACTCTACCTCCTCGCCCTGCGGTGCCTTCGAGGTGTGGGCCAGATGCGTCTTTGTGTGGTGCGTTCCTGTTACCATTGGACCGTTTAGCCCAGCCTAGTGGTGCAATATCTGCACCTTTTCTGGTGGGTGGACCACAAAAACTTTGTCCCCTGCTGTGTGGCAAGAGTCATTAGCGCCTCCTTCGGACGGCGGTGACGGCGGGCTATAAAAGCCGAAGCATTTTTGTAAATAGGGCGGAATCTTGTACGAAATCATGAGCTGAACCTCTGTTGTAAATATTGCGGGATCTTCTGGATCCCTGTACTACTCCTATCATTCTTCAATAATGTAAATAAATCTTTCGGTCTACCTCTTACGAACGCGTCTTCTCACTGGCCAAGATCAGCTATGCGGACGACGGTGGGGTGCCAGCTACCCTAAAAAGAAGCCCGCCGTTCCTGCCATAGAACCTTCCTACCCTTAAAACAACTGGTTGGCAACGGTGAGATGGACTTCACGACATGGTGCTGTGTTACAGTGAGTACTTGGTCTTTGCTCTGACTTTCCAGGCTTTATTGTGTGAGTTTAGTAGAAACTGGATTGTTTGATTCGAAGTTAGGAAGATCACCTAGTCTGAGTTTTGAGTGTGTTTTAGGGATCTCCTACATTTGTGCGAGAGGCAGGACCAAAGACAAACGGCAATCATTGGGGTATACAAACTGCTAAAAGATGAACTTTTGTATTTATGTAATGACTTAGGTATTGAGGTTGAGGAAGAAATTGGCAAATCACAAATTGTGAAGCTAATTTTGCGAAACGCCAGTGAGGAGGCGATCGGATACGCGTTACAAGCTTTCAAAAGGCTGGCAGAACAAAAACAGAAAATGGAGGAGCGAGAAAGAGAACGGGAAAGAGAGGAACGGGAAAAGAAAAAGAATTTGAGTTGCGTAAAATCGCTCTTGAGAATGAAAGCAAACGTATGGCTCAGGCGAGTGGAGGGCCTCCAGAACAAGCGAGCGAGATAGAATCATACCGCATGGATGAATTCCTCAAGCCATGTCATGTTGGGGAAGATATAGGAGTATTTTTTGCATATTTTGAACAGACCTGTGTGAGGTCGAACTTTGCTCCGAGCACATGGCCACAGCGGCTGCTTTCTCTGCTGCCGTATGAAGCCGCGGTAGTGATCACGAGACTCAGTGCACAAGAAACAGATGATTATGAGAAAGTTAAAGCCGCCTTATTGAAGAAGTACCGCCTTTCGGCCGAGGCATTCCGCCAGAGGTTTCGAAACCCCGAAAAAAAGGATAGTGAGGGATATCCGGAGTTTGCTTATGGCATGAGAAGAAACCTCATTGAGTGATTAAAAGGCGCGGATTCCTACGAGAGTAAAGACAACGTTATCGAAACCATTTGTCTAGAGCACTTTTACAGAAGCATAACACAGAACGTGAGGCTATGGTTACAAGACAGAGATAATGTAACCACTGTGGAAAAGGCGGACGAGTTAGCCGAAGAATACATAATGCGTAGAAAACTGAACACAGAGTACGGAGGATCGTACGGACGAAAGGGGTCGCGAAAAGAGCTTGCACTCAACAAAGGCTCGCAGTACAAAAAAGAGCAATACTTAGGTGGGAACAAGTAGGGAAGAAAACAAGGGGTAAAACTCGAACAGTGCGATATCCAAGCAATCGCAAAGAAAAGGGTTCGAAGCTTTCAAACCTGTTACGTGCTATAACTATCACAATACTGGCCATATCACCGTAAACTATAGAAAGCCTAAGGTAGTTTTATCCTACATGAATGAAAGTGATGAGAACTTGGAGCTTTTACACCCGTATCTCCATGATCTGGAGATTAACGGAAAACCCTGTAAGGTACTCAGATACAGCGGTGCCACCATGGACATTGTCCACCCATATTAAATTACTGTAGATGACTTGACTGGTGAAATGGCATGGATCAAACAGGTTGTAGAGGAAAACAGCGTCTGTCTTGCTATGGCGAAAGTAACGATCACTGGGCCGTTCGGAAAGCTTGACAAAAGCAGCTGTCTCAACATCACTGTCATTGCAGTACCCGTAAATCTTTTCAAACCGTTCGGACAGGATACTGCGCGAGCGAGGTCAAAAACTTGAAGAAGGAACGGTTCAAGCGCTGACTCGTTCCAAAACACGTGAACTCGCGTCTAGCGCATCGAAAAAAAAAACAATTCCTATGGAAACAGACACGGGCTTAGGTCAACGCTCATGGGCGCAGAGAGAGTCGGAAACTGGTCAGCAAAATGAAGTTTCACCAACAAACCTAGATCATAACCTAGACGGAAAGCCAGCTGATCGGCATCGTGAGGATTCATCTGCAGAGCTAGGTGGGGACCTAGAGGAAGAGCCAGGCGACGCACCCACAAGTGAAACGGGGTCAGTATTGTCGCCGTCGTCGAAAAACTTTGACCGGCTAGTGCAGGTAAACAGACAATCGCTGGCCGCTGAGCAAGACAGTGATGATAGCTTAGCTGAACTGCAGTTCAGCGCTAAAGAGGGGATTGCTAGGGGCAACGTGACGTTGCACAAGAAAGGAGGCTTGTTATATCGGCACTACCGAGATAAGAAAGGGAGGGTTCTAGATCAGTTTGTCACTCCCAGAGAATACCGAGAGGATCTCTTCAGCCTCTGCCACAGAAACGGCTGATCTGGTTACCTAGGAATAAACAAAACAAAACAGAGATTGCTACTAGAATACTATTGGCCAGGGTGCTTCAAAGAGGTAGAGGAATTCGTAAGATCAAGTGACACGTGCCAACGCACGGGTAAGCCTGGGGAAAAGTGGAAAGCTCCGATAAAATTGGTACCTATAATATCACAACCATTCCGGCGTATGGTGATCGACACGGTGGGTCCCCTGCCGGCAACTAACTCTGGTTTTTAGGTATTTGTTCACCATGTTGTGCCCTGTAACAAAGTTTCCAGAAGCAATCCATTTGAAGGAGCTCTCTTCGACAGAAATAGTAGACGCACTTATGACAGTCTTCACAAGAGTCGGCTTTCTGGCAGAAATACAGGCTGATCAAGGGTCAGTTTTCACGAGCAGTCATTGACTACAACGTTTCTGCAGAAGTTCACGATAAAACTGATACATAGTTCCGTGTACCATCCTCAATGAAATAGCGTCGAGAAATGGCATTCAGTGTTGAAGCAAGTGTTGGGCGCACTCTGTTATGAGTATAAAGAAGACTGTGAAAGCTTTTTTCCGGCGACTTTGTTCACCTTGCGTACGGTCCCGCATGAGGCCACGGGGTTTTCGCCAGTACACTTAGTGTATGGCAGAACGCTACGTTTCCCACTTATGATGCTTAGGGAAATGTGGGAAGAAAAAAGAGAGAGTCAAACTGTGATCAAATACGTGCTGAAGTTGCTAGAGCGGCTGAGTACGACGCAAGCGCTGGTAGAAAATAACATGAAAAGAGCTCAAAAGATGGCCAAGCATTACTACGACAAGAATTTGAGACTTAGAACCTTTAACATCGGGGATCAAGTAATAGAGAGTTTTAGTGCTGGGTACGCAAGCTCTTGGGGCGTTGCGGCCTTCGGGGCGCACGGCGTTGCGTACCCAACCCATACCCAACCGGAATGCCTTTTAGTTGGCGCCACGGTGGCACGCACGCAAACGCAAGCCGTACGAAGTTCACACGCGCTCGCAGCGCCATAGTGTCTTGTCGCGTAAGCATTATTTAAGTCTTTTTATAATTTAAAATGTTAAATTATCCATACATAGTGATCAGGACACTTTTTTATTGTGTACAGTAATCTGGTATACGCAAAAAAGTGAAAAATACAAGGTCACTGTAACGACAGTGTCGACATCTTGTGACACTTCGTGCAACCGCAGTCATGAACATGTTAGCCCACGCGTAATATTTTTGAGGTGAAAATGAATTAGAAGGTTACTCATTTGTAATATTGTCGCTGCGCAGTTTTTCCACCAGATGTACAATGCACAATGTTTCTGCTATAACAAAGTTGTGATTGTCTGTTTCACTATGGCCTCGCTAGATGGCGCCACCTATTCAGCTGGTCAGGAACGGGCATATGTCTTTCAGTTTCTATGTTCCAGGCCATTCGAGCTTTGGAAATCTGGCTGAAACCGTGTAATCGCAATAAGTGCTCGCACTTTGACTTATTTTAACTCGACGGCTAGAGTATCCGCAGTGCGGATACCGTGAGTTCTTGTGAAGGTGGACCGCGCGGATGCATGGCCCCATCGCCCCAGCGATCTTGCGACAAATCTGTTTGGGGTTTCGCGCATGCGCAATACCACCACCCCAACGTCCTGGGTACGCAAGCCGCTTGGGTACCCAGCACTAAAACTCTCTATTGATTCTAAAACTGTCACGAATAAACAAATTGGAACTTCATTAGGACGGGCCTGTCAGAGTGATGCAAAGGCTTTTTGACACAAACTACGTGTTAAAAATGCCAGGTCGAAGAAAAGAGGTAAAAATATACCATTGTAACCTGATGAAGCCCTACATAGAGCGTCAAGGATTTGTGAACCTCACTCCGAAAGAGCCCGAAGAAATTCCATTTGAGTTCGACGAATGCACGAGAACTTCCGACTCAGAAATTAGCCTAGAAGAGGTTGTACCTTCCTCTATAAACGCTAAACACTTGAGCCCGAACAAGTAAAAGAACTAAAAGAACTTCTGGAGCAGTACATAGACAGGTTCAGTCGTCGGCCGGGTAGAACAGGAATGATAACCCACGAAATAGAATTGACGTCAGCCGAACCGGTAAGATCCAAGCCATTCCGAATGTCTCCAAAACAGAAAGATTTTGGAGGCCGAAATACGGCGCATGTTAGAGCTTGGGGTAATCGAGCCCGCTTAAAGTGACTATACGTCTCCACTAATACTTGTGGAAGCCCCTAATAAAGACCCCCGTCCCTGCGTAGACTACAGGAAATTGAATACTATCACTAGGGATCAGTTGTACCTTATCCCAAATATTGAGGAGCGAATCGAAAGGGTCAGCGCAGCGAAATACACTTCCACGCTAAATCTCGTGAGAGGATTTTGGCAGGTTCCTCTCTCGTCAAGTGCCAGCCGTTATGCCGCATTTATTTCGCCTTTCGGCACATTTAGACCCTTGGTTCTTAGCTTCTGGCTAAAGAACGCGCCTTTCAGCTTTTCCAAGCTCATGGACATTGTACTGAAAGAACTGCAAGAGTTTGCACTCCCATACCTTGGCGATGTCGCAATATCTTCCGACAGCTGGGAGGACCACCTCAAGCACCTAAAAAACGTATTTTCGCGCTTGAGAGAGGCAGGTTTGACATTGAAAGCTGAGAAATGTAATTTTGGCTGCTCTCAAGTCACTTATCTAGGTCATGTTGTGGGGCAGGAAAGGAGGCCGCCCGCCGAACTAAAGATAGACGCGATTGCCGGGTTTTCACGGCCACATATTAAAACAGATATTCGGTTATTCCTGCAACTTGTGTGGTACTACCAGCGTTACATCCCCAATTTTTCGCAGCGAGCAAGTCTTCTAACAGATGCATTGAGAAAGTAGTAGCCCACTAGCGTGGAATGGGATGAGGACAAAGAAGCCGCATTTCAGGGTTTGAAAGGCTCACTCGTTTCGCGTCCTGTGCTGCGTGCACCGGACTATGGTAAGGAATTTATAGTTCAGTACGACGCGAGCGACAGGGACATGGGCGTTGTGCTTAGCCAGGTTAACGATGATCAAGAAGAGCACCGTATTTTCTTTGCCAGCCGCAAGCTAACATTCCGAGAAGAAGCCTACAGCGCTTCCAAAAATGAATGTGCCTGTTTGATTTGGGCAGCCCCAAAGTTGTCATGTTACTTGTACGGAGCGAGGTTCATTTTTGAAACAGATCACTGTCCCCTGACATTGCCCAATCAAATGTCACACAAAAATTGTCGCTTGCTTTGATGGAGTCTCACCCTTCAGCAGTATAACATCGAGGTTCGTTATAAGAAAGAGAAATTGCACAACAATGCGGATGGTCTGAGTAGACTAGTCTGAAAAGAGCCGTTTTAGGGAATGAAAGGCCACTTCAACTTTACGGTTTTTGGCATTATACGACCAAAGCGGTTCGTTTCGTTTTTTTTTAATTATTACGTCTTCCTCCACGAGTGTTGTACCTTTGGCGGCACGGAATTACGTCAAAATTTTAGTGTAGTGGGTTTTTCATTTGCGTTTTTATAGAAGCCTGGAGGGTTTTAAGCGAGTCCAATGCGCTTGCTTACGGCTTGGTATTGTGTTGTGTTTTTCGCCTTGATGTTGTCGATCATTGTGAGCTGGTTTGAAACTTGGTTACGAGGTCGCAGCTGGATGGTCAAAGCCAGGCCATCGCCTCGTCACCAGCCATTCTCTCCATGCCCAGCGGTTGGGAGCGCTGGCCAGCCGAGATTTTCCGGGCGGCGGAGGAGCTGTTACGTTTGGCCCGGCAATTTGTCTGGGCAGACGCCATTGTGCGTAAGCTGGTCGACTGGGTAGGCTTTCAACCCCATTGGCGCCCAGTCTGCAAGACACTGTCTGGAAGACGTTCCGGGAAGCAGTCGGGTCTCAACCAAAGCTTCGCGAGGCAAGCCTTTTGTTGAACGGGCTCGTACAGAGGGGGGAGGGGGGGGACGGTTCCACTGTGGCGGGCCTCCTTAAGTCAATCTCTTGACTCGGTTTTTGTCATCTACGCGAGGCCATCTCAACGCACCGACAACTCGGAAGCGTGGGAACGCGTCCAAGAAGCTGTTCACCGAAATCGAGCGTTTGGACTGCCTGAAGCTGAAAGCAGCGTGGACCGCTGCTGACGGCCGGGTTAGCGGCCATCTACCCGGAGGAGCTCAACTTTCCCTCTCCGGACTCTACCTCCTCGCCCTGCGGCGCCTTCAAGGTGTGGGCCGGGTGCGTCTTCGTGTGGTGCGTTCCTGTTACTATTGGACCGTTTCGCCCAGCCGAGTGGTGCAATATCTGCACCCTTTGTGGTGGGTGGACCACAAAGACTTCGTTCCCTGCTGTGTGGCAAGAATCATCAGCGCCTCCTTCGGACGGCGGTGACAGCGGCCTATAAAAGCGGAAGCATTTTTGTAAATAGTGCGGAATCTTGTACGAAATCATGAGCGCACCTCTGTTGTACATATTGCGGGATCTTCTGGATCCCTGTGCAGTTTCTATCCTTCTTCAATATTGTAAATAAATCTTTTGGTCTACCTCTTACGAACGCGTCTCCTCAATGGCGATGATCAGCTATGCGGACGACGGTGGGGTGCCAGCTACCCTGAAGAGAAGCCCGCCGTTCCTGCCATTAATCTTTCTACCCTTAACACCTTTCAACACATTGGAACGTACGCCTTCATCGACATGTCGTTATATATCCGTAGAACAACTGGCATGCCGTTGGGTCCTAGATTTTTCAGAACACTGCACGGTAAGTTTTCGAGACCAGTTGCTGCTTTTACGCGGGTTAGTGATGGAGCAGTACGCATCTCTAGTAGAGAGTACGTGTTACCAGTTCAGCATGTAATAAAGTGTATGCATCTTGGATTTGCTGCCCTACAGAATTAGGCAGTGCAGTAGTGTCGTGAACCCATCACTTAGTTCCATTCAGGATTGTACAAAACTTATCAACATCACGTTCGGGCCCCGCCGCGGTGGTCCAGTGGCTATGGTACTCGGCTGCTGACCCACAGGTCGTGGGATCAAATCCCGGCTTCAGCGGTTGCATTTCCTATGGAGGCGGAAAGGTTGTAGGCACGTGTGCTCAAATTTGGGTGCACGTTAAAGAACCCCAGGTAGTCGAAATCTCTGGAGCCTGCCACTGCGGCGTCTCTCATAATCATAAGGTGGTTTGAGGACGTTAAACCCCATATATCAATTAATCAACATCACGTACGGATAATTCAAGACATATGTCCAATGCTCTAATTGGGTTTCGCTGGGATATTGGATGACTTAAAGCAGTGATTGTTTGCCAGATTTTTTAAAGTAGAGTAAATGGGGTCAATAAATCGCAGAAATCGCGCCATTTTTTTCCGAGCTAACTTTTGCATGTGTCGGTTAGATTGGATGTGTGTGACCTGGCTCTCCTTGTAATCTTCTAGCCTCCCAGAGCGGTGATAGCGGCGTTCTCGTCACCTTCTAATTGCTCGTAGGCGCTCATAATCTACATCCACACTGTAGTGGCCTGCTGAGACGGTTGTAAACCTTAGTTGTCGCACGGAAGTAACTGCTTTTAATGCAGGACATAAATGTATCCATTTCATTGACTCCCACCAAGTCACGTCCAGTATGTTCACGAAATAGTTTCCTGCCCCACAGTTGTGGTCTAGTGGCTAAGGTACTCGGTGGCTGCATTTCCAATGGAGGCGGAAATGTTGTAGGCCCGTGTGCTCAGATTTCGGTGAACGTTAAAGAACCCAAGGTGGTCGAAATTTCCGGAGCCCTCCACTCCGACGTCTCTCATAATCATATGGTGGTTTTGGGATGCTAAACCCCACTTATCAATCAAATCGAAATAGTTTCCAGTCATTTAGCTTTCAAATCAATGTTGTCGTTTGCATTTTCATTCTTGAGTGTTGCATGAGAACTGGGCAATGGTCACTGTCTCATGTTTCGAGATCTGCACACCAGTTCACATCTCGTGCAATGTCAGGGGAGGCTATAGCCAAATTTAGACAGCTGTTATAATTATAACCACTTAACAAGGTTGCTGATACATCATTCAGTACAACAAGACCACATCGATCGATTGCTTTTTCAAGTGTTCTCCCACGTGATTCGATGTGAGTACTGCCCCGCGTGGTACCGTGCTCATTAAAACCTCAACAGATGAGGACAGTTCCCTGGGCTTTACTTAATAAATGAACCAGGGATGATTCGGAAATGCGTGTCGACGGTTGCAAATAAACACAAATTACGGTGATGGTAAGTTTCTGGGATTGAATTTCGCACCCCACCAATTCTGGCACGTCCGAGTCCGATGAGTACAAAAGAAAAAAGTTTATGTCACGCCGTACGCACAACAGTGCCCTGCTCAAGCTTGGATTTATTATTTATGCATATGTGACAAATTAAAAAAATCTTAGTTAGGGCCAACGTTGGTTTCATTTAGAGACAAAACGGGGAATCCATACTGAGCAACCAGCTTCCTAAAGTCTGCGCTTTTAGACCTGAGGTCATTGGCATTCCACTGAAACATAGCTGTGTTGCGGAAACAGTTGTTCATTTGCAGAGCCATTTTGCTATACAACAATTTTTTTTCGTACTGCTAGAGGTTGTAATGAAAAGACTGCGCTCACCTCTGAAAGGTCATTGACCTGTGGAAATACACGCAGGATTGCCTTCAAAGCAAGGAAGAGCATCGACATAACCATGTCGACATCACTTGTTTTCAGTGCACGTTGCGCTTGTGCCTTTGGCTTTAACGAGGTGAAAAGTGTAGACGCATGGTTATCCTGAGTTGCTGATGGCTTCGGTGTCCTGCTATCGCTTGTCTGCTTTTGAACGCTTGGTGATCATCCTCTACGGTCAGTTTTTGTTGTACTTTTGTTTTTCTGAGTTGAAGCACGCTTGGCTACCATCATATACGATAGTCGTGTTGTACTTTTTTGTGATTTTTAAGTCATAGGGAGTGGATGCACAGTTTCAGGATTCGCAAAAGCCAATCTCTTTTTTGGAGCTCTTCCAAGCAAAATTTCTTGTCACTTTAGTCGAGTAGCCGTGTGATGTTACGGACAACCAGCATGCGACGATACGCGGTCTCCATTGCAATTGGCACATTTGGGATGACTCCTCGATGTACAGTCTTTGTAATTATGTGCTCCAGCAGAGATTTTGCAGCGAAGTTCTCCATGGCACGATTTGGCAACATGTCCAGTTGTAACATCGTGTAGCGGGCTGTAGGTACTCTTCCACCGGATGACTTGTGAAGCCTAGGAGAATACGAGGCGGCAGTGGCTTGTCGGGGGAGAACTCCAAAATTGCACTGCTGAGCAAATGCGGCTCAGCTGAACAATATGCACGACGGAGCCATTTGGTCTGTCTCTTGAATGAGATTGCACCGCTGTCTTTTAAATATTCAAGCAGTTGATCTTCACTATATTGTATTGGTACTTGTCTAATCTTTCCTGGGTACATCACATACGACTTTGGTCTATACGGTGCCATGTCAAGACCAGCAACATGCGTTAACTCAAGAACTATGGAGGATGCAGTAACTGTAAAGACACTTACGGAGAAGTTGCCATCTCTGTTGACACGGAACGACTGCACTTTCTCTTTAGCAGCAGATACCACTTCACTGGCCAGTTTGTTCGGACTGACTTTCCAGAATGAGCCGCTGGGGTCCATCAGCTTGAAAATTACGGGCATCCACGCTGGTCGGGCTTTCTTGTACGTGACTGTTGTGAAAGGCCTGACTTCTTCTTCCGTATCACAGTCCAATTCCACGGAGTCGATGATCGTTGCATCGCAGCAATCTTCTTGATTATCAGTTCGCGCCTTCTTCGGAGTAACGCACTCGTTGTTGGCGTTGTGTGTCGTCGAGGGGCCGTCACAGTCCTCCTCAGGCCCGTGAAACACGGGATTCTTGTTTGTTGTTGTTGTTGTTGTTCTCCTGTTGTTAATGGCGCATACCCACTGTGGGGGATTGGCCAAGAATCGAGTGGCTTTAAAATTTACTGCTCAGATTTAGAATGATGGAGGTATAACAGAAAGATTACCGATAGCCTATAGGCAAGTGTGGTGCTGTACTGTAATCATTCTTGTTTGCTTGCTTGCTTGTTCCTTTCTTTTGTGGCCCTCACCCACTAAGAGGGATAGGCCAAGAAGCCGGTGGTTAACGCAAGTCAATACCTTTAGGTTTTCTAGACTAGGGAAATATGATTACTCTGTTTTGACTGTGAAATTATTTTGGCGCAATGTAAAAAAGAAAAAAGGGGGGGAGAAAAATAATAGAATTTGTTGAATATCTGAGGTGTAATCGTTATATTAAATTCTCCTGAAAGTTGAATCATTGCAGTGTATCAGCTAAATAATAAGTGGTAGTGTGGTTAGTAAAATTCGAGAGCTGATCGTTGACTCAGCGAGGTAATCTTCTTGTGTTATATATGAATTCGCAGAGAGCACCGCAGATGTTCCTGTCGCTGTGTCCCAATGAAGTGGCCCCAAAAGACAAAATATTTGGAAAATTAAGTGATATTCCTAGATTCTTTTGCTGTTCAGACGCATTCATCACTTGTCTTCATCTTATGGGTGCTGGGAAGAATGGCCGCCAGCGAATCTTGGCAGTAAGACACAGAAGACGAATAAGAAAACTTACAAAATTGGCGATAAACCGCAGCACTAGGAAGCTCACGCTTTGTGATTCTTCACTTCGTCTTCGTCTTTTAGCACTAATACTCGAGCTTGACAACTTTGAATTTAACGACGAACATTGCGTGCAAACCAGCGGTACCTCGATATGCACAAAAATAGGTCCGAATCATGCGAACATCTTCATGGGAATGCTAGAAAATAATTTTAGTGCCACTCGTGGACTTAAGTAACTTTATTACAAACTCTTCTTTGACATTTCTTCCTTTGGCACCATGATGAAGACGCATAACTTTCTTGCATTGCTGACTTCAACAACAAATAATCTTTCATCTCCTTTTCCCACTCTTGTTCACCAGTCAGCATAAACTTCCTTGACGTGAATGTATCTTTGGTCAATAGTAAACTAATTACAAACCTTTACAGGAAGCCTACTAACCGACAAGGATATATCTTCATTTTAAAAGCAGCCATGTTATACATTTCAACACAATTGTCCACTATAGCCAAGCTACCCATTTTAAAAGACTTAGTTAGGACAACAGGGAATTCAGTTCCAACTGTTACCAGCTCCGTAAAGCATTACCGAACACAAATATCCTTCACAAATAATCGACGACGCTCTCTAGTGGGCTAATCGTCTCGACCAAAAGAAACCTCATCAGTAAGGAGAAGCGATTATAGTGTCAGCTTCCTGAGCCAACCTCGTTCTAACGCATTCTGCAAATCCTGACGCGTTGCATCTACTCAGAAAGCATTAGAACTCATTGACACAGAGCGATAGGCCTAAATACATTTTCGCTGAATCACCACGAGTTGTCTATCGGAAAACAAGGAACTTGCGCAACATTGTAACTTCTTGCAAGACTAAATTCATTGCTCCTGTTGGTTGTCATCCCTGTAACAAACCGCGATGTAAAGTTTCCGTGCACACGACCGCTGCGACTATTACTAAAAGCACGGCATTTAACTTTTTACTTAAGATTAACGGGGACTTGAGCAGCAATAGCAGCAACATAATTGACTTACTTGAATGCTCAATCTGCCTCATGCAATATATAGGACACACTGAAACACCCTTTCGTATCCGTTTCAAAAACCACAAATGACACGTAAACAGTTGGTCACATCTCCCATTGTCCAAGCATGTTTATCTACCAGGTAATTCGTTTGACAAGATTGTGGTGATGCTATTAGAATCATGTCTAAACGCGCACCATGACTGCGAAATTCGAGAATTTTTCTTGATGCATAATGTCAACAGCGTGTTATCCGGCATTAACGAATGCATAGCCAAAGTGTCATGCCTTTCTATGATGCCCTGGCGTCCGCATTTTAGCAAAATATTTTAAGAAGCATCCCTTACGTACTCTGTACTTTCTAAAAGTTATCACATTTTTTTTATTTCTTCATGCCTGATCATCACTGTCAATGGTCAATGTTACAGATGCCTTTCTTCATGACCATGACCTTCTCTATAGTATTACATTTTTTTCTATTTCTTTTTAATGTTATCGAGGTTGTTTTGAAAATTTTAGAAAACTAATGTTGACCGCACGTGTTTCGTACTCACATGTCCATGCGTGCCCATAAAAGTGGCCTCACTCGTATTTTTCTTTAAGGCCGTGCCACTGCCTAAGCGTTGTTGAGTAAAAAAGAACCCAATTTTCTTAAGTGTGGGCCTTTAATGCTTGAATATATAACTATATATATATATATATATATATATATATATATATATATATATATATATATATATATATATATATATATATATATATATATATATATATATATATATAGTCAAGTACATCCTCTGTGAGCGGTCACAACGTGGTTTATTTCGACGTTTCGGCCTAGAGTATGGCCTTCATCAGGATTCCTGATCTTGATGAAGGCGAGACTCCAGGCCGAAACATCGAAGTAAACCTCGTTGTGACCACTCACGGAGGATGTACTGACTACTTGCAACGCTACGGTCACACAACCACCATATGCCTGCCTATATATATATATATATATATATATATATATATATATATATATATATATATATATATATATATATATATATATATATATATATATATATATATATATATATATATATATATATATATAATTATATATATATATATATATATATATATATATATATATATATAATTATGGGCATTTATTAGACGCTTCTTCATCACTTTCACATAATTATCGCATGGTGTTCATCTTCATCTTTTGCGGGGCATCCTTTAAATCTGCTTATATCTTTTCTTTACCAGGTGACTGTTTTCACCACGTATTCCAGGCCCAATAAAAGCGTGTAAAGCACTATCCCGCAAGTAGTGGAGGTTGCTTCTACATTGCCTGGGCCGTCTTGGCTCACCCGCTTTACCTCCTGGAGCTTCACTCAGGACGCCGTTTAGGCTACGTGTCTACCAGCATGTCGCAGGACGAACCCTCATGCGCTTCTCTCTTTACTCCTCCGGGTACGACTGGCGCAGCTACTCACTCTTGGATCGTCAGCGGACACCCCCCCTCCCCCCGCGAGCCCCCTCTGTTTGCCGGAATGTGCAATGAGAACTTGGAAGAGTGGCTACACCAGTATGACATAGTGAGTGCGGCGACCCGTTCGGACGATCCGCTAAAGCTCCGCCACGTCTCCTCCTATTTTAACGGCGTGGCGAAGACTTGGTTTTTTAATCACCAGCTCGACTTTGCCATACTGGAACGTCTTCAGAGAACATCCCCAACAAGTCTTCGCTACTCCGGCAGTTCGAGCCAGCCTGGCGAAGAGAACACTTGACGGTCGCAAACAACTAGGCGAGTCTTAGGCCCGTATTCACAAACCAACCTCGGCCTTACCTCTCGTTTTCCTCAACTTCCTATACTCTTACATGCGTTGTAAAGGCACAAAAATGGTAACAGAGTGAAAGGTAAGGACAAGATCGGTTTATGAATACTGGTCCAATATGTTTATCTTGCGCAATAAAAGTTTAAAACCGATAAGGAAATCTCGAGGAAAGGTTGAGGTTGGTTTGTGAATACGGGCCTTATACCTCGTATATCGAGGATGTTCTCTTTCTGTGTCAACACGTCAACACCACCATGACTGAGAAAGACAAAGTGCGCCGCCTTCTCAAAGGCATAGGGCCTGTTGCCTTCAATGCTTTGGTCAAAAAGAACCCAATCAGTGTTGCTCATATTGTAGCTATCTGCCAGTGCCTGGATGAGCTCGAATCCACACGGCTGCAGATGGACAACTCTCCTGCAGCCATCCCTGACAACCCTACTGCCAACCCCTCGTTACGAGCCATGATCCGTGGAACGATACGAGAAAAACTGCAGTCGCTCGGTTTTCCAGCACGTCAGTTTCATCTGATACCTCCAATACAGATTTACGCGATGCCGTTAAGGAGCTAGGAGTTTGCGGCTGTGACTGGTGTCACTAATCCCGTTAGTTAGGGAGGCGATCGCCGGGCTAATTTCAAGGGCAGGAGCATCAGCCCTCCGAACTGCACCATGAGAGCACGGACGATTTAGAAGTGGTCCTATTCGGCACGCCAGCGGACGCCAGTTTTGATCTAAAGAATGATACAGGCAGGTGGTGCTTCCGTGTGTTCCGTCTTTCCTGCACACCACTTCGGAGAGTGCGCACAAGCACTCGAACACAAGTTTGAGTCATGGATGGATGGATGGATATGGCTGTACCCTTTAGATCGTGCAGTGGCTAGCGCCACCAAGCCGTAACACTAAATCAACCAAAAACTAGATTTATTTTTTCTCTTTTCTTTGGTGGTGGTATCCAGTCACATGACTGGATACCACCGCCCCCTGCGACATCGTTGGCAGCCTACTTAAAAGGACGGCTCTGCTGGGATTATTTCAGTGGGCACGTCAGCTGGTCCCCCGTCAACACCACCATGAACCCTTTTCTGCTTTTTATGCAGGTTAGTAACAAATATGCATCTCTGATGCATATTTGAATGAGCAAGCAAGGTATGATGACCATTGCTTGCTCCAGCTGGCTTGCCTCTATAATGTCTGTGTGTTTTGTTCGCATGCAAAGGACGTTCTTTTCTCTCTGCTGATGCTTTGTGGGGATAGTGAATCAAACTTTGCACCCAACGCCAATCAGCTGCTTCAGCAGCTTTTGGAGGGACAGAAGCTGATGCAAAATAGGCTTGACATAATTGAATCTATATTCGAACAAGTGGAAGCATCTACATCAACGCTTCAAGGTAAACTCCGGTGATTTTTCGAGGTCAATGGATCTCAATGAAATTTGTTGGGTACGTTCTTTTGCACATTTCCGTCATTTATGCCAAATTACAGGCTTGAGGGATGCGTTGATTGTTTGGAAATTAATTTTAAAGATTGCCTCGAAAAGTTCACTTCTCTTGCCAAAATTATTGGCAACACTGTCTGTGTGACGTCAAGTTCGGCATGTCAACCGAAGTGACGCAGCCGATGGCATCGCTACTTCGGCCACTACAGCGTTTATTGTGCTGTCCACAAAGTGACGGCGTCGGTCTTTGGCACGGGTATAGCGCGGGAAAGCTTTCTTCCTTCTTCTGTAGGGTTTGTCCGGCGCTTCGCTGTTCTGGCTTTCACTGTTTTCATACTACGCGCACTCGGGAGCAGCATAACGCCTCCGGTTCTAACAAAATAGTACGTCATACACAGGCAGGGCGCCCGGCTAGGCTTCGATTTCGGTTTTGCACATTTTTGCTTATTAAAAATTATTTCCAAAATTTCTCAGCATTTCAGCTATTGGGCTCGTGACAAGAGTGTATTATGAACATGAAAACATCATTACTTTGACATGGTCGAAAAATCGCCGGTCTTGGCCTTTAAAGAATTCGGTACCAAAATCGTGGGCTTTGATAAAACTATCCATAACTTGGAAATGAAACTCGTTGACCTAAATAACAGAAGCTGTCGTAATAATTTTCTTGTATTTGGTCAGGAAGCGAGTGAAACGCCGCAGTCTCTTTTTGCTAGTGTGGTTGATCATTTGTTTGCAAAAACAAAACTCAATGTTAAAGTAACATCTGTTGAACGTATCCATAGAATAGGACGCACACAAGCAAACAGGTCACGGTCGGTTGTCCTAAAGTTCATTGACTTCCGTGAAAATACAAATGTTTTAAGAAATTGCTACAAAAGGCCACAATTTTTTCGTCAGTGACGATTTTTTACTGCCACCAGAACACTGCGCAAACAGTTGTGGGATAGTGCTGCGAAGGAAAGAAAGATAAAATTGATGGCACCCTGTTTCGATGGGATAGAAGCAATAATAAGAGGGTTCCTATTCTTACATATAAGAAGTCTTCCTCAGCTTGTGTTGTTGAAAGTGCGAGTAGGCTCATGTGAAATCTATGAAATGGTAGGGGTTGCAAGAAAAGCATCCGCTGCCTAAATGTAAATGCTCGTAGCATTCTCAAGAAATTAGCTGACTTAAAAGGTATTATCACAGCGCATAATCTGCAAGTCATAGTTGTAACGAAACTCTGGCTACATCAAGACATCAGTGCCCATGAGTTAACACCTAATGGCTTTAGAATTTACTGCAATGACCGTGATGGTAGAGGAGGAGGAGTTGCTATTTTACTAAAAGTACCGTTGCGAGAGTCCCGGTTACCTAACGTGTCAATAATTGAGTGTGTTGTGCTCAAGATATTCCTTGAAGATTCCAAACTGATTGTGGAACATATTGCCACAAGGCAGTAGTGGGATTGGGGCACAAAGCGGTAGAGGGTCCCTGGCTGAAAGAAAAGACTACGAAGTAGATAGAGACTGGTTCCAGCCCGCCAGTGCGCCAGGCATTGTCATCGCGTGTAATCGTTGTAAATATCTGTAAATATACGTTTCCTTGTAAGATTATTGGTGGAGGTGCTGGGTACGCCTACCTGGCTTTTCCGGCAAACCAACACGGAACTTCGGAGTGGTCGCCACCTTCATTTTCCTGCAATGGCTCAACAGGCCCACCCACAAGAGCAACAGCAGCCGCAGCTGCGGCAGCAGCAGCAGCAGCAGCAGCAGCACCAGCAGCACCAGCAGCACCAGCAGCACCAGCTGCCTCCTCTGATTTTCCTGCCTCCACGAGACCCCGGAACCTTCTCGGGCACAGGCAAGGACAAGGTGAATGTTGAAGATTGGGTCGCTTTGTACGAGCGCGTGAGCGAATACTATAGGTGGGACCCTACGTTGATGCTGGCCAATGTTGTATTTTACTTGCGGGATACGGCGCTCACCTGGTATGAGACGCATGAGTCGGAGTTGACCAGCTAGGACGTTTGCAAACTGAAGCTTCTCGAGTTATTCAGCAGGCCATTTGGGCGACAGAGGCCGCGAGGAAAGACCTGGAATGTCGCGTGCAGACATCGACAGAATCATATGTATCCTATATACAGAACGTATTGGGCCTCTGTCGAAAGGTGGACGAGAACATGAGCGAAACTGACAAAATCGCTCACATATAGAAGGGAATTGCCGATGACGCCTTCAGTGTGTTGATCGTTAAAGATTGCGCCACCATCGACGCGGTTGTGAAGGAGTGTCAGCGCTTCGAGCACGCCAAGAACCGCCGCATAACCCGCCAGTTTGCGCGTCTGCCTAATACTGCAGCCACTTCGACCTGCGAAGACAGCCCCAAGTTCACGCAAGCTACATCGTCCGAAAATGTCACCCGAATCGTTCGCCGCGAACTCGAAGCAATGGCTCCTGCAGCCATCGCCTCTGACGGTCCTCAAGACAACGCATCCACCGTCTCCCTCATCCAAGCCGTCGTTCGCCAAGAAATAGCAAATCTCGGCATCACACCTGTTTGTGCTGTTCGCTCCACCGAGAGC
The DNA here is from genome assembly GCF_043290135.1 of Rhipicephalus microplus. Lineage (NCBI taxonomy): Eukaryota > Metazoa > Arthropoda > Arachnida > Ixodida > Ixodidae > Rhipicephalus > Rhipicephalus microplus. The sequence goes on from NC_134706.1 coordinate 164,651,163, forward strand.
TCGGCTTCTGTTAACCAGATTCCGGTGTACCCTTCACGCTACCCTTCCCGCTACCGGAACCCTGCTGAATGGAGAACGTCGGATGATAGACCGATCTGCTTTCACTGCTCTCGCGCCGGCCACATTGCACGCTACTGTCGCAATCGTTGGTCATCCAATTCATCTTAGAACACTGGGACATGGCGTCGCTTTGAAGGCAGTTCTCGCCGCTTTTCTACTCCGTACGATCCACCGCCTGCTCCTACTAACGTTCAGGGCCGAAGGTTCAGCCGGTCACCATCACCCCAAGGCCGCCGATCCCTCTCGCCGATGATTTCTCGATCCAGGTCCCCTGCACGACCTGGGCCCTCAACCTCGGAAAACTAGACCATGCAGCTCCCGGAGGTGACGCTGCATTAACGACCCATTCTGCAAATCCTCTGTTGACGATTCCTACACGCCGCAATATTTTGGACCTTTTGGTGGATGACGTTACCATTACAGCCCTCATAGACACTGGTGCACAAATTTCAGTCATGAGCGCTGCTCTCTGTATTAAACTGCGAAAAGTGATCACGCCTCCTATTAAGTGTGTAGTAATGCTTCCATCGTATTGTTCACCGTGCTTGAGCAGTGCCCACATCACGTGATTCTTGGCCTCGACTTTCTCTCTGCGCACTCCGCTCTTATCGACTGCTCGACGGGTCTTCTTCAGTTGGAACTGCCTTTTGACGCCGCTGTTGCCCATGATGCTCAAAGTCGCCTTTGTGCCACCGAGTTCCTGCATCTTCCGCCGCAAGCCGCGACTTACGTGCAGCTCGTGTGTGATCCGCCTGTGCGCGATGGTGAGGATGTCGTTTCACCTATTACCGACGTTGTGCTAAATCACTCCATTGCTGTCCCGCACACCGTGGTGAGAGTACGCCACAATCAGACCCATCTGTCTCTTTTGAACTTTGGTTTCTCCACGCGTGTGCTGCCTTCTGGTATTAAACTAGGCGTCATGTCGTCGTTGCAAGAGTGTGATATTTCTGAACTGTCGGCTCAGCAACCTACTCCGCACGTCAACTTGCTCACTGCACCCAACCTGTCAAGCATTGACATTGCCAAAATGATAGCACCAGATCTTTCGCCCTCTGAAGCACAAGACCTCCACCGTCTGTTGACATTCTATGCGGACATATTCGATCTTGACAACCGCCCTTTAGGCCAGACATCAGTTGTGACCCATCACATCAACACCGGCGATGCCAACCCAATTCATCGCCGCCCTCACCGTGTCTCCACTGCCGAACGCTCTGTCATCCAGAAAGAGGTCAAGAAAATGCTCGCCAAAAGCGTCGTCGAACACTCATCTAGTCCGTGGGCATCCCCGGTCATGCTTGTCAGAAGAAGGACAACACATGGCGGTTTTGCGTCGACTATAGACATCTCAACAAGGTCACTAAGAAGGACGGTTACCCTTTACCAAGAATAGATGACGCCCTTGACTGACTTCATGGCGCAAAGTTTTTCTCGTCCATTGACCTTCGATCTGGTTATTGGCAGATCGCTGTTGACCCACGGGACCGAGAAAAAACAACATTTGTAACCCCCGATGGGTTATACAAATTTAAAGTAATGCCGTTTGGGCTTTGTAATGCGCCGGCCATCTTTGAGCGCATGATGGATTCCCTTCTGCGCGGCTTCAAATGGTCCACTTGCTTATGCTACTTAGATGATATAATTGTCTTTTCACCGACGTTCGCAAGCCATCTAGAGCGACTGTCCAGTATTCTCCAAGTATTTCGCAACGCTGGTCTCCAGCTGAACTCCTCCAAATGCCGTTTCGGCTGTCGCGAAATAACTGTACTTGGTCACCCCGTTAACGCATCTGGGGTACAGCCCGATCCGGACAAAATTCGCGCATTGACTCAATTTCCCGTGCCCTCTTCTCATAAGGATGTCCGGAGCTTCCTTGGTTTGTGCTCCTATTTTCGCCGCTTCATCCGAAATTTCGCCGATATTGCGCGGCCTCTCGCCGAGCTTCTTAAAAAAGACGTCCCATTTACTTGGAATTCGCCTCAGAGTGCTGCATTTTCGGCGCTCATTGCAGCCCTCACGACTACGCCAATATTAGCCCACTTCGATCAGACTGCCCCGACAGAAGTTCGTACGGACGCGAGTGGCCACGGAATTGGTGCTGTTTTAGCTCAGCGTCAGCATGGACGTGACTGTGTCATCGCCTACGCCAGCCGCCTTTTATCCCCTGCCGAGAGGAACTATTCCATCACCGAAAGAGAGTGTCTTGCTCTTGTTTGGGCTGTCGCTAAATTTCGCCCGTACCTCTTCGGCTGCAGTTTTACTGTTGTAACTGATCATCATGCACTCTGCTGGCTTTCCTCGCTAAAGCATCCCACGGGACGTCTCGGTCGTTGGTCTCTACGCCTCCAACAATACACCTTCTCGGTCGTGTATAAATCTGGTCACCTCCATCAAGACGCCGACTGCCTGTCACGGTATCCAGTGGATCCACCAGACGCCACAGAGAGAGCTACGGAGGCTTGCGTCTTATCAATATCAGACTTTCTTGATATCGCTTCTGAGCAACGCCGCGACCCGGATTTACTTCCCATCATAGAAAGCCTGAGTTCCGCTACTCCACCCACTTCTCTAAACTTGTATTTCCTTCATGAAGGAGTTCTTCAACGCCCCAACATGCGCCCTGATGGTCCTGACCGCCTTCTCGTCGTGCCTTCCCATTTGCGTGTAGATGATCTCCGACAGCTTCACGATGAACCTGCCGCTGGTCACCTGGGAGTCACCCGCACTTATGATCGCGTCCGGCGCCGTTTTTTCTGGCCACGCCTATATCGCTCTGCGCAAAAGTATGTCGCCAACTGCGACCTTTGTCAACGTCGAAAACGACCAACATCGCTTCCAGCTGGCCTTCTTAACCCTATTGAGATCCTTGCTGAGCCATTCTACCGCGTAGGGCTCGACCTTCTCGGGCCATTTCCCACTTCTGCATCCAGGAACAAATGGGTTGCCGTGGCGACCGACTACGCGACACGTTACGCGATCACCCGCGCTCTTCCAACCAGCTGCGCTACCGATGTCGCCGACTTTCTGCTACATGACATCATATTGCATCACGGCGCTCCTCGACAGCTCGTTACTGACCAAGGCCGATACTTTTTATCTCGCGTCGTCCAGGATATCGTACGTTCCTGTTCCACGAACCACAAGTTCACAACGGCATACCATCCACTAACTAATGGACTTACAGAGCGCCTGAATCGCACTATCACGCACATGTTGTCATTGTATGTTTCTCCAGACCACCGTGACTGGGACGCAACGTTACCCTACGTCACCTTCGCTTACAACTCCTCCAGATTTGACACCGCAGGCTATTCCCCGTTCTACCTTCTTTATGGACGGGAACCTTCTCTGCCTCTTGATACACTCCTTCCCGCTGGTTCAAGCTCCCCTGTCACATACGTCCGCGATGCCATAGAGCGAGCCGACGCAGCACGACAGATTGCCCGAGAACGACTCATGCTTTCTCAAGCCTCTCGGAAAGATCGATACAATCGTCACCACCGCGAAGTTTCGTATGCACCAGGTTCTCTCGTACTCTTGTGGACCCCATGTCGTCACATCGGCCTCTCAGAAAAACTTTTATTTCGCTATGACGGACCATACAAAGTCCTTCGCAAGATCACCAACCTCACCTACGAGATACAGCGAGTCGTCGACGAAGCGCACTCAATGCCACCACCATCCGCTGTTGTGCACGTCGTAAGACTGAAGCCTTATGTGTCACCCAACACTCCCCTTTCGTGACAAGCGCCGGGTCGGCGCTTTAACGCGGCGGGGTAGTGCCACAAGGCAGTAGTGGGATTGGGGCATAAAGCGGTAGAGGGTCCCTGGCTGAAAGAAAAGACTACGAAGTGGATAGAGACTGGTTCCAGCCCGCCAGTGCGCCAGGCATTGTCATCGCGTGTAATCGTTGTAAATATCTGTAAATATACGTTTCCTTGTAAGATTATCGTCCCCCGAGCTCGGATAGTTTTTTTGCTGAAAACCTCAACGAGTTCTTGTGTTTGAACACGATCCATTTCTGCAACCCGTTGCTCGTGGAAGATTTCAACTTACCAGCGAAAAACTGGTCAGATGATTTCCAAGAAGCTCTTGCTGACTCGTCTCAGCCATTCGTTGACCTTGTCAACTTGCACAATTTAACCCAATTAGTTAAATTACCCAAAAGCACTTAGCAAAGCACCGAGTCGATTTTAGACTTTTTCCTTGTTTCCAATGAGCTAATAAGGAGACATCCAGACATAGATATTTTCGATGGCATATGTGATCATAAGATTGTATCATTAACTTTAGAAATGCCGTTTTATTCGAAACAAAAAAAGAAAATATGATACCATTGTTTTCGCACGCCAGTGACGCCGATGTACTGGATTTGCTTGGTACTTCGTTCTCCGATTTCAGCACGCCTTACGAATCAACTGATGTCTCCGTTGAACAAATGCGGCGTTTCTTTATGGAATCAGTTTTTTCCATGCATTACGCAGATTGTACCCCCCCCCTCCCAAAAAAACGACAGCTTGTACACAGCTGTAATCCTTGGTTGACGAAGAACCTTGTTCGTATGGGGCGGAACCTTAAAAAGGCGAGAGCTATGCATAAGCGTTATCCAACAAGTGCTGAAGCAGAAAAGATTATCGAGCTGCGCGTTACACTAGGAAATGACATAAAAAAAGCAAAAGAGCATTTCCAAAACGTGACACTGTCTGTGTGTCTGTACATTTGTCCATTTGTCCACCCTAACGCTATCTCAAACGGCACCAAAGGCCACCCCATCCGTAGCGCCCACCAATATTGCTCAAGATTTAGCGTTCATAGTTGTGCGATTGTCAATCAAAAAAGCAAATATTGCGCAATTCTGAGCTACCATAACAACATATCTATGTTTTGTATGTCTGCATTTATACTAGAAGAGGCACACACAAGTAACTCTAAAGACTGTAGCGTTTATCGTGCTGCGCTGACAGAGCACTGCGATGCCCCAGAAGGTGTTTCCAACGCTTTGCTACGACGACATGGTGGTGGCACCTGCCTGTCGCTTTGAGTTTTACACCTTATAACCTCCGAGACTGGCGCGCATCTTTCTCCGCGGTTGCGCACGCCTTCGTTTTCAAAGATAACTGCCAGATGGCGCTCGTGTCTAACGTGCCTAGATGTGCTTGTTCGCCTCCACTACACGCTCGAGGCACTCTAACGCAGCGCCTTCAGAATACCATTCACCGATTTTTTTTTCGCGCAGAACATCAAATAAACGTTTTGTTCACTCTCTCCAGACGCAAGACTATCGTCTTTCGACGACATTTACAGTGTGACGTGTAGATTCAGGCCAATGTTTGTCCTGTCTTCTCTCAAAATAATGCCAGTGTTCAAAAAGTTTCACTTGTCGATGAAATACCGCCTATTGACGATATACTCGTCAATAAGGACTGGGTTCAGATTGCTTCTCAATTTAGATACCAACAAATCTCCTGGTATTGACGAACTACCAAATGCTTTCCTTGTGCGATATGCTGAATGGTGCGCCATGTATTTATTCGTAAATCGCTCGTTCGTGCTGAACTTTCAGATGACTGGAGATTTGCTAAAATGATCCCCACACCAAAATCAGCAGACCACTCATCACCTTCGTCATTCAGGCCTATATCAATTTTATGTACTTCAGTGAAGCTGCTTGAACATATCATATTGAAGCACATATCTGCCTTTATTGAGATCAATAATTCGATTGATGGTCGGCAACACGGATTCCGTAGAGGGGAACAGTTACTTAACTAGTCTTAACAATGCATGACCTTTCTTTAGCGTTAGAGAGACAATCAGGTAGATATAATATTTCTACACTTCGACAAAGCCTTTGATCGGGTATACCACTCTAAGCTCATACTAAAATTGAAGCGAATTCTCAAAAATTATCGCCTTGTGGCCTGGATTACTGCGTACCTCTCGTCAAGGCTGCAATGTGTATTCATTGATGGCACGAATTCTTCATCTCCGTTGGCATCTGGTGTTCCTCAGGGCTCCGTTTTCGGTCCTTTAATTTTCCTGCTATTCATCAATAATATCATTTGGGACATAGGCGTACAAATTCGGCTGTTCACAGACGACTGCGTAATATACAAAGAACTATCTAGTCCTAATGATTAGGTGCTACTAAATAGAGCATCAAGTACAATTGTGAACTGGTGTAGTACATGGCAGATGACAGTTATTAGCAAAAAGAAAAACACAGTAGCGATGACCATAACCCGCAAAAAGCAATTACTAGAATTCACGTATTTCGTCAATAACCCGCTATGATGATTTGTCACAGTTATAAGTATCTAGGAGTAATCTTGATCACCAATTTGCGCTGTAATGAACATGTAGTGTTTACTGCTAAAAAAGCCTAAAGACGATTAGGATACCTTCGGCGCACGCTTGGTCATTCGACAGCAGAAATAAAATTATTAGCCTACAAGACCTTTGTTAGACCTATATTGGAATATGCTGCGGCGGCCTGGCATCCCTGGACAACTTCTAATAAACGGGAACTGGAGGGTGTCCAAAGAAAATCTGCTAGGTTCATATGCAACAAGTATAGTTGAAAAACATCATCACCTCTACAGAAAGCAGGACTATAAGATCTTGAAACAAGGCGCTATCACGACAGGCTGAAGCTTTTTATTTGTTTTATTACAAAATGTTACGGGTTCATCAATCTTAACTCATAACACCCACCATTGGCCGCTTAACTCGGTCTTATCACACAAAAAAAAGTGGCCGAGCTAAAGTGCAGCACGAACACTTTTCTGTACTCTTTCGTTCCACTGACAATCATCGAATTGAACGCCTTACCTTCTGATGTGGTAGCACTGCATAACATTGTTTCTTTTATGTATGCGATAAAGACATGGCTCCGAAGGCGGTGCGACGCTTGGGGGGGGGGGGGGTGGGGGCGTAAGTTTACGTTATGTATTTCCTTGTTTTGCCATGTTCGAATGAATGATGAAACTTTTTTGTGTGCCATGTGTGCTTCTATGGGCTCTATATGCTATGTGGTTTATTGTGATATGGGTCGTTTGGGCTTAGTGAGCACACTGCCACAATGTTTGTTTGATATTGTTGTTTTTGTATATTTTTCGAGGTCACTATTTAACAATGTATCACTTCATGTTCTTCTTTTTTATCTTCTTTTTTTCTGAGCTTGTGCTGTGTTACTTATTTATGCCCCACTCCTGCCTAAGGCCTTCATAGAAGGCCGGCAGTATGTAGCAAAATAAAATAAACATGCATCAAACAACCAAGACACCTAAAGAATAAGAGTTCGTACACATATTCAGTCCAAAGTTCTTAGAATAAATTTTGAATGAAACTCTTCCAGGAACTACTCGCTCAGAGTTCAGCGCTGTTGTCAATCCGCTGCCCTCGAAGCTTTTCTTTCAGGAAACCTCGCATCTTCCAATGTCCACACTCCAAGCACCAAACTTCTTCGCGGGGAGCACGTCGGCTTCTCACACGCTGCGATTGCAGGACGCGTCTTCGCTCTCGGGCGGTAGACACGCACTCCTCTTCTGCTTGTAGCACAAGTCTTCACCCTTCAGGTGGAAACCCTCTTCATCGCCTGCTTTGTCACTGACGACGAAAGCCTTCGCCGAATGGCGGAACAACTTTACGCACCCTGGTGCAAATTTCCTTCATCTCCTGTTTTGCCACTGAGCCCGATAGCCTTCGCCCGACACGGCGGAATGGCCCTACCCACAGTTGTGCAAAACTTCTTTCATCTCATCACCGCTCTCCGCTGCTCGCTTAAATACCTTCACGCCAGTTTCCACACGTTTATAATCGTTTCGTCGGCGCGTTGCACAGCCAAGGCTGGGGAAAGGGTGAGACGTTTCCAGAACCACCCGCGACAAATGACACAACCCTCTATCACCACGTCTCTTCGAGAATTTTCTAGCGATTTCTCACCGGACCCATGCGAGGAGGCTGGTCGGTGAAACTGCACTTCCGAGGGAAGAGACGGCGCGCCCGAGTAGTCCTCTGATGTTTTTAAAGGCGATAGTCTTCCTTGGAGACCTTTTACGCAAAAATTTTGGACTGTCTGTCTGTCTGTCTGTCTGTCTGTCTGTCTGTCTGTCTGTCTGTCTGTCTGTCTGTCTGTCTGTCTGTCTGTCAGTACATTTGTCTGTTTGTCCACCCTTAACGGTACCCCAAACGGCATCAAAGTGACCAAACGATTCTCTAAACAGCCGACCCTAGTCGCAGCGTCCACCAATGTTGCTCAAGGCTCAGTGTTCATGCTTGCGCGATGGTCAAATAAAAAGCAATTATTGCGCATATCTGAGGCACCATAACAGCACCTCAATATTATGTCTGTGTATTTTTTTACTAGAAAAGGCATACATAAGTAATTTTAAAGATCGTAGCCTTTATAACGTTGCGCTGGCCATGCAACGCTTGCACGCAAACGGCAAGTGTTTCCAACGGTTTGCTATTGGTGAATTCCACTCGTCGAGCGGGAGCAAGTTTTCTTGCTCCAAAGCTCACAACCCGCGTTTCGCTGGTAGATTCTGAGCAAGTTAGTATTTTTTACTGGAAGATTCGGAGCAATCAACTCCGCGACGGAGCGTTACGCGTGCTCCGTCTAGGAGAGATGGACTTCGCCGGAACTCCGAGAATGCGTTGCCTTCAGTTCCGGTTATAGTAGGGCAGCTAGGTTGCTCTCAGCGTTTTCTTGAGGCGGTCTAGTAACCCTGTGCTCTTGTTGACATTCCTAAAGTTAGAAAGCGGTATTTTTGCTTTCCGCAAGACTGCGTGGTCGAGATACGTGCTTTTCAGTGGCGACACAGTTTTTACAGCATAGAATACTATTCTAGCCACTGCACAGTTGTCATTGAAACGTCGAGAGCAGAAAAGAACATAGTTGCCAGTACCGGTTTAGTGACGTATGCGTAAAAAACTTCCGGAGAGACCGCAGGCGGGGAATTCCCGTGTTCCACTCGCAGATCTCGTTTGGCACACTTCGAGTGCTTGCTCCAAAATTTCGGCGGCCACTCCGGATTTACCAGTGGAATTTGCCATAACACGACACAGTGGTGGCACCTACCCGTCGCCTTGCGCCCTACACCTTATCACCTCAAGAGACGAGCGCACACGGCGTGCGCCCCGTTTTCCCGAATAACTGCCAGATAGCGCTCATGTCTCACGTGTGACGTGACTTCATGCGCTCGTTCGCCTCCGCTGCATGCTTTAGGCCCTCTAACGCAGTGCCTCCAGAATACCATTCACCGATTTTCTTGTGAAGCACATCAAATAAACATTTTGTTCACTCTCTCCAGACGCAAGACTATCGCCTTTCGACGACATTTGCGGTGTAACATGCAGATACGAAGTCATTTTTTTTTCTTTTACGTTGACCTTGGCGCGACACTGTGGCGCCCGGTTTCGTCGCCGTCACCGAAATTCGGAGGCACGCGCTTTCCTGAGCGCTGTTTTGTGACACTGCCCCCCACTTTGAGAATAATAAATTAATACTCAAAACCACACAAGCGAGCGCAAACAGTCACCACACAATAGAAGTCCATAACACAGTCCGTCACTCAATGCAGGTCCCACTCACAATAGAACACTCAATACAATTCACATTGCAATCCAATTTCAGAACACATGAAACATAACCACAGGTACATCAGTACAACACTCCATCACACATTTCAAACAATGCAAACGTACAAGGGTCTCCCTTTACAACATTTGTACAATCAAATCGACCATGTCACGTCACCGCAACAAACACTTTGGCTAAATCAACATACATTTGTGACATAGCTAGGATAACAATAATAACACAACATATTGCACTCAACCCTACCACACACAGGAAAATCGCATCCAAACTTATATCCAGTGCACTTCGAGCTGCGTTTTATTGCGGTGCTCACTCTATCTGCTCTTATTTTTCTTCATACGGTTCTGGCGAGCGCTTTCCCACAACGCTATCTGAGGCAGCGTCTCTGCCATCGGTGACTCTTTCGACACTACTAACGTGTCATAATGTTTAGCCGGCCGCTGCTGGTTCTTTTCCAGCTAATGAATGACGCGGCTTTCGGCGTGGCTCGCTGTCTTCGACACCTTTTTCCGGTTGGTCGACGGAGGTCGTTTCGCTGCAGTAACAACTGCGCTGCACGTTTTCTCCTCCGACACGATGGCCTCATGACTGTCTTTTCTTTGCACCCCGGCTTCATCTTGAGCTCGGGTGAAATTCATCGCGGAATGTCCTTCCGCTGTATCTCGCGGTCCCTGCGTCGGCGAGGCCTTCATTTTCGGGTCTTCCCCCAAACGTTCGGCATTGTTCGACCCTCGCGCTCCGTCGATGTTTCCGATGATGAAGTCGTACAGGGGATCGTCATGCACAAGGCCGTAACCTTGTCGCTGAAGTAGGGTGTCTTGACCTCAATCTCAGCTTCAGGAATCATCCGAATCGTACTGTCAATTAGGCAGATCGGTTTCGTTTTGCCTGTTAGTTCGCTTTCCCGCACCAAGTTTCTTCGCACAATAACAGTGGAACTTCCGGTGTCTCTTAACACCGTAATCTTCTTGGCCGCAACTTTCTCAGGCAGCGTTGGCATTCTTTTCGTAACACCTGTTGCCCGTTTGGTCATTACAACACCCACAACAGGGAGTTTCTTCCCATTTTTCAACTCCACAAATCCGTCGGTGACGTCATCATCATTAGCTTTTAGTGCCGCCTGCACACAGGCTACTTGGTGAGTTTGACTCGCTCCGTTACGACATGCTTCTGCCTTGTGCCCAGTCTGACCACATTTAAAACATTTTACAACAGTGGGACTCGTAAAGTTAGTTCGACAGCTCTTAGCGTGATAACCCACTCTGTTGCACACAAAACATCGAGTAACACTCTCAGGCGCACGCTTCTTTTCTTCCGGTGCCGATTTTCTCGAATCTTTGGGACACTCCTTCTCAACCATTGCCAGACTTGTGCCACCTTGTGCTTCCAATATTTGATCAGCCATTTCAAGCATGTCTTCAAGCGACGCAGCTATCTTCTCTTTTAAGTACAGCGACAGGCTTGGGTGGCAACTAGTGAGAAATTGTTCGCTAATTAGGAGCTCTCTAAGCTCATCGTACTCCTGTGCTTTCCCTGAAAGTTCGATCCATCTGTCAAAATAATGGCCAAGTCGTGCGGCATGCTGCGTAGCCGTCTCACCATCAACTGGCTTTCCTGTCCGAAACCTGCCTCAGAAGCCTTCCACGGCGAATCTAAATCTTTTTGAAATAAATTTGCTTTTCTTAGTGCGCAGGGAACGTTTGAGATAGAAGATTGACCAGTGAAATAGGACACGGCGCACTGCTCACTGCTCTATCTTCTATCTCAAACGTTCCCTGCGCACTAAGAAAAGCAAATTTCTCTCAAAATGCAATACCAACCAGCCCAAGTAGCCACTCTTTTGAATCTGAATTGCTTCAGTAAAGCAGCTTTCACTCTGCATTGTTAGCAGCATCAGCTGGCGTCAGCCTTCCGTACACAATGAGTGCTTCGCCACTCAAGCAAGTACTCAAAGCAGTTGCCCATTGATACTCCGGTCAATTCTGGCTCCTAGCAATCGTCTCTAATCTGTGAAACTACACATCAAGGTCGTCCTTACGAGCAGTTTGCTTGGGACCGAAGTTTCACTTCGCTGTTGCAAACGGAGCCGCTCAAATTCCATCTCGTGTTGCCGCTATCTCTCCCTTTCATCCATCTCTGCTTCTCTTCCTTTCCTCAACTGTCGCTCCTTCGCCATTCTCTCTCCTTTCAGCTGTCACTCCTTCGCTTCTCGTTCTTTTTTAGCTGTCGCTCCTTCGCCTCTCTTTCTTTTTCGCCCACTCAGCTTCCAGCCTTTCTTTCTCTAACTTCAATTTCAACTACTGCTCTCTTTCTTCTTTCACCCTCTCAGCCGCCGAACTCTTTCTCTCCAACTCAGCTGCTTGTTCATCCTTGGCCCTCTCAGCAACCAATCTCTCCCTCTACCGCCTCTTTCTTCTTCTGGCTCACTCACTTCCGTAATTCGGCGCCAGAAAGACCAATCTTCTCGCCAAGAGCTACTAACTTCACGACATCCATGGTGCCTCGCAAATAAAATTCTAGCAGCGTGCACAAAATATTGGCCTAACACTGGCTATTGAAACAATCTGCACGCTCGTTAGCGAGAACGCCATGCAACACACTAAAATCGTTCCGATAGCAAGCACTATCAACGACTCGAGGCTATTTCTCTCCACTTTGGGCACGCTGTGCACCAAAAATATCCTGTCGCGGATGCCAGATTAATCCTCACCGATCCCGTTATTTAGGGAGGCTATCGCCGGACTAATCCTAAGGGCAGAAGCATTGGCCCCCCGAACTGCACCACGAAACTACGGACAATTATAATTTGGTCCTATTTGGCGCGCCAGTGGACGCCGGCTGTGGTCCAAAAAACAAGTCAGAGCCGAGAGTTGATAAACAAAAGAAAAATATATTCTCGAATATGGCAGATCAAACGTTACACAAATATGCACTTTCGGCAATAGTTCAATGCGATATGCCACCAATCAAACAACAAAATACACAGTATAATCAGCTACACTCAAAACGACGGACACAAACAACAATACGTGCCACAATGCAACCACATGCATCAAACAACTAAGATACTTAAAGACTGAAAAGTTTGTAAACTTATTCAGTCCAAAGTGCTTGGAACAAAGTTTGAATGATACTCTTCCAGGAATCACTCAAAGTTCAGTGCTGTTGTTGATCCGCTGTCCCAGAAGCTCCTCTTCCAGGAAACATCGCATCTTTCAATGTCCGCACTCCAACAAATACCAATAAACTTCAACGCCGGAAACGCCTCGGCTTCTCACCCGCTGAGATTGCAGGACGCGTCTTCGCTCTCTGGCGGTAGGACACTCTTCTTCTGCATGTAGCACAAGCCTTCAACCTTCAGGGGGAAACCCTCTTCATCACCTGTTTTGTCACTGACGACAAAAGCATTGGCCGAACGGCGGAACAACTCTACGCACCCTGGCGCAAAACTTCCTTCATCTCCTGCTTTGTTACTGAGGACAAAAAACCTTAGCCCGACACAGCGGAATGACCCTACGCACGCTTTCGCAAAACTTCCTTCATCTCCTCATCACCACTCTCCACTGGTCACTTAAATATTTTCGCACCAGGTTCTAAAATTTCTATTGGTTTCGTTGGCGCGCTGCACAGCCAAGGCTGGGGAAAGTGCGAGACGTTTCGAGGACCGTTCGCGACAAATGACGCAACTCTGTATCACCATGCCCCTTCGAGAATTTTCTAGCGATCTCTCGCAGACCCATGCGAGGATGTTGTTCGGCGAAATTGCGCTTCCTAGCGGGAGAGACTGCGTGCACGAGGAGTCCTCTGATGTTTGTTTTCTTCTTTTACGTTGACCTTGGCGCGACACTGTGGTGCCCGTTATCGTCGTGACCAAAATTCGGAGGCGCGCGCTTTCTTGAGTGCTCGGTCGTGACAACTGGTAATGCTTACACAGACGTCCCTAAAGCCCCACTGACTTGTGCGCAAGTCGCCGCAGTCACTCCTGCCTTCGTGTTTCATCGATGCTACCGACGGCGACGCCAGAGCCTTAGTATGCACCACCGGTGCCAGCACACCCAGCTTTCATAGCCCCCCCCCCCCCCCCCCAGCGCAAACACCCAACCCTACTGTCAACCATGGCGCCAGACGACACCTACATGCCACTATTGCGGATATTGCGGACACATCGCACGTGTCTGTCGCAAGCGTCATCGAGACGAGCGTCGTAGGATGACTTTGCTACTGCAGCCACTTCCCCACACCATCATTACGCTACGCTTCACGGTCGCTCTTCTTCACCATCAGCAAATGCCGAAATGACTCCTCGCTACCGTGGTGTCAGGCATCGCTTGCCGTCCCCTCTTCGTCGCTCTACATCGCCACTTCGACAAGCCTCTCAGTTCGCCGACCACCGCCCGGAAAACTAACTTACGCAGCTTTGGGGGCGAAAGCTGCATTTAGCGAAGTTAGAAAAACTCCTCCAGCACATCCTCATTATATGATATCTGTTTTGGTAAAAGGCATAGCAGTGGAGGCCATAATAGGCACTGGTGCTAGTTAGTCAGTTATTCACCGTGATTTGTGCACGCGTCTCTGCAAAGTTACTACACCGTACGATGGACCTACGTTGCTCGCTGATCGAGGGGACAACATTCGACCTTCCACCCAGTGCACTGTTCGAGTCTAAATTGTTCGAATCCTTCATTATATACAATTCGCGGTGCTTAGTTCATGTGTCCAACAGCTCATATTGGAATGGGATTTTCTGTCAACGGCGTCCGCCTCCATCTGCTGCCGGCAACGCGTTCTCTACATGAACGACACCGCCTATTCGCTTCACGCAGATGACGCACCACTTCGTTTTTGTTTTGTTTTTTGCTGCAGAAGATACTGAGCTACCTCTGCGCCGTCAGCGAACTGTTACAATTATGTCTGATGTCATTGACCGTGGTGATGTGCTCGTAACCATCTAAGGGGCGGGGGAAGGGAGTGATATTAATTGATAAGAACAGAAAAGTGAGCCCCGTAACTGTCTCTCAGGAGGAGGACACCTCAACAGTAGCCCACGAGGGGTGGGGGTAAAGAGAGATTAAAGAGATAGGATTAAAAAGTATAGAGATAGAGGGAGAGGAAGGAGAGAGCGAGGCGCAGGGACAGGCACGTGCGGAGTAAGGAGAAGATAGGAAAGATGGACATGGTCGCAGAATTCTGAGCACGGGGCACCCCTCAGCTAGAGCTCTTGTCGGCGTCAGGTGATGGCGTAAGGCGAGCCAGTCAGCCAGAGCTGCTCTATCGCCGGAGATCGCGGGGGCACAACCGGTCAGCTCGAAATCCAGCGAGGGAGCCAACCACGTGAACGCTGTGTCACCAGAGGAATAGTCTTCGCATCAGGGTTCGCCCATTTTGACGTTGTTTTCAGATTCTTTTGCGCCACAAAACCTGCGTGCGAAAAAAATTCTGATTACGAAGGGCATAACGTTGGCTTGCATCACTATATCGGAGCCTCTCTGTGTGGTTAATCTTCAACAGGCTTCCCCTGAAGAGTCCTCTGTTAAATGTTCGGCATCCATCTCCGACCTCAAAGCTACCATCCGCTCCGACCTGCCTTCTTCGCAGATGCAACGGCTGCTTGCCTTGCTGACCAATCACGAATCTTCATTTGACGTCTATTCTCATTTATTGGGACAGACGTGCATTACCACGCATCGGATCGAGACCAACGGTACGTCTATGGTTCGTCGTCGATCATATCGCGTATCTGCAGCCGCACGCCTCTTTGCTAGTCCTTGGTCATCACCTGTCATTCTAGATCGAAAAAGATGGTTCTGTGCAATTCTGCGTATATTACCGGGTGCTAAATAAGGTCGCGCGCAAGAATGTACACCCTATACCACGTATACACGACGCTTTGAATTCAGTACAGGGGCGGCGAGTGCTTCTCTAGTCTCGGTTTAGGTTTGGTGTACTGGCAAATACGGATGCATGAGAACGATAAAGAAAAAAACGGCGTTTTTAGCACCAGATGGACTTCACGAGTTCAATGTAATGCCAGTCGGCCTCTGCATTGCGCCCGCAACATTCGAGCGCCTCATTGACACCGTTCTACGTGGCCTGAAGTGGAAGACTTGTCTGTGCTATTTCGACGACGTTGTTTTCTATTCAACCTTCACTCAACACCTACACCGTTTAGACGAAGTCCTCACGTGTTTTGCTAACGCTGGCCTTCACACTGTAAAAAATGAGGACCCTCCTTCACGAAGAATGCTGAAGGTATAGCGGTGCCGAGCGATTCCGTGAGCAAGAATACAACTATCTCCTTAAGACGTAGCCTCTTCACGGAAGTCATGCTTGGGCCCAGTTACCAGAGAACAACTCGTTACTCTATTAATTCGACAAATCTCATTCCGTGATGAATATACAACAATTTCCCTTAAACAAGGCGTTCTTACGTATTCTATACGTTATTGAAACTTATACAAAAATGTTTGTATTGTTCCACACAATAGTCTGCTGTATTGTTCTGCACAGCAGTCTGTTGTATTGTTCTGCACAACAGTATTCCGCACCACAGCTGTACCATGCAACCTGCTTAATTGCAAAATATAGCAATGGAGGATTTCATTTATGTTCTAAGTGCCTGTAGTTGAACACAAAAAAGTGCCGTTTTGCCAGCCAGCAAAAAAATTACGATCTTAGGCTACATTCTGAGTAAGGACGGCATTCTCCCTGATCCCGATAAGGTTTCGATCATTCTTTATTTTCTTCATCCTGAAAGGCCCGAAGATTTACCCAGTTTCCTTGGGCTGGATTCATACTTCCGCGAATTCATACAAGACTTTGCCAAGACAGCGGCACTTTTGCACAAATTGTCGGTACCGGTGTTGGCTTTGACTGGCCTACTGACTGTAAATCAGCGTTTAGTCAGCTTTAAAACGCCCTCACGTCAGAACCAGTTACGTTGCATGCAAGAAATGTTCCCTTTTTCGGGGAATTTTCGCCGTCCATTTTTTGCCAAAGAGAAAAAAGGTAATCTTCGTCATATTGCAGGGGATTTCTGCAATGCCTAAATATTCTATTATTACCGATAACTAGCGGTCACAGAGCTCATTTATCCACTTTAATTGGTTCTGGCACATGTACCACGCAAGCATGGCCTTTGAGATGTGTTTCTAATATTTACGCGGGGCGATTTCTGGTTCACTAGTGGTGTGAGCCTTGAAGCCCACAATATTGTCACACGCAATATTGTCACAATACTGTCAGTGTACTAACGGTATATAATCGAATCAAGTGATGCTTTTTGGGGCGAAGCTCCTTGTGGCGTGGCATGTGTCCCCTGTTGTCGTAGTGCGTAACCTGTGGGACATACCCGCATACCAGTGGATCATACCCGCCCTCGGGCACATATCCGCATGTCCACATGTTACGAAAAAACGTAGCATGGCGTCGTTATGACGCTTTCGATGTTAACAAAGCGCCGACAGCAGAAATGTACATACTATCGTTTAGTTCTTGGACTGTCCGTCGGATAGCAGTACTTCTGTATGATGAATATATGATAAAAAGAAGCGACATGGCGGTGCTCCGTCCGTGCGTACTCCACTAGGTGGACGTACGCACGGACGGACATACAGACAAGCAGACGGACAGACACCAACGGGCGCACGAACGGGCGCACGTGCGTATGGACGGACGCACGGACGAAAGCACGTACGGATTGACGGACGCCTCTCCCCACTCATCATCATTCATTCCGTGGATATGCTGTGATTTTTGGTTGTGTGGCAGTGTAGGGGCTAGTCATGATTTCAAAAGTCACCAGTATTTACTGTTACGCTTGGCCCGGCAATTCATTTTGGCAGACGACATTGTGCGTAAGCTGGCCTGCTAGGTCGCTTTCGACTTCATCGGCGCCCAGTCTGGAAGGCCCTGACCTGTAGAGGTTCCAGGTAGTGATCGGGTCTCAACGAAAGTTTCGCGAGACAACCCTTTTGTTGAACGGGTTCGAACAGCATGGGACAGCGCCACTGTAGCTGGTCTCATTAAGTCAACCTCTCGACTCGGCTGTTGTCGGCGACGTGAAATCGTCACGAAAGCACCATCAGTCCTGAAGCGTGGGAATACGTCGAAGTAGCCGTCCCCAGGACCGAGTGTTTGGACTGCCATGTTCGAGAGAGTTCTGGAAGCCTTTAGCTCAAAGCAGCCATGGACCGCTGCTGACGTTCGTGTCAGCGGCCATCTCCCCGGGGGAGCTCAACTTTCCCTCTCCGGACTCAACCTCCTTGCCCTGCGGTGCCTTCAAGGCGTCGGCCGGGTGCGTCATTATGTGGTGTGCTTGTGCTACCATTGGACCTTTTCACCCAATCGAGTAGTGCAATATCTGCACCCATTCTGGTGGGTGGACCACTGAGACGTCGTCACCTGATTTGTGGGAAGAGTGGTCACCGCCTTCTTCAGACCTCCGTGTAAGGAGGCGGCGGGCTATAAAAGCCGAAGAGATTTTGTAAATAAGAGCTGAATCAAGCAAGGAATCATGAGCTGAATCATGAGCTGAATCATGAACTGAATCTCCGTTGTACATAATGCAGGATCTTCTGAATCCCTATATAATTCCCATCTTTCAACTATAATTTAAATAAACCTTCGTTCTATCTCTCTTTCGAACGCGTCTTCTCACTGGCGAAGATCAGCTATGCAGACGATGGTGGGGAGCCAGCTACCCTAAAGAAAACCCGCCGTACCTGCACGTTATCGACCTCGAGCCCTTAACAACTGGTGGCAGCTGTGGGATGCCAACATCATACTCCCGACTCTTCACAGTACGTGTAAATATTGACCCATGTCTACATGTGGACGAAAACGATTGTGGGGGGATTTAGCGGGCACCATGTATTGGGCCTCTGGCTTGACTCGAGAACGAAGAAGACAATCTTGCGGCTCAGCTGCAGCCTATCTTTTCTGCAGCCTAGCAACAGCTCGTTAATATACAGTAATGAGCTCATTCCGCAGGCGAATTTCCTTAAATATTTGGGCATCCTATATAATGACACATTAAATTAGAGAAGCCGCATTGTTGATATGTACTCCAAGGCAACACGGGCCATGGGGTCGCTACGGAAGCTCGCAAACCGTAAAGCGGGTTTAAGAAGAGATGTGCTAATAACGATATATAAACTTTATGTGCGGCCCATCATGGAATTCGAAAGTGTATTATTTTCTGGCAGTGAAGCTTATAAAATGAGACACATAATACTGCTGGAAAAAGAAGCGTTGCGTTTGTGTCTGGGTCTACCAAAATTTGTTGCAAAGAACGTATTGTATGTGGAAGCTCGCCTACTTTCTCTGCTAAATAGGTTTAAAAGTCTTACTGTGCAAGCATTCTCAAGATATACAGTTCACACCAAAGATTCTCATTTTAAGTTTTCATTCGAGAACCCGCTTTATTTTTCGAAACACATTGGTCACGACTACACACCCCGCAAATAACATTTGCAGAAGTGCTACTACAGCAACTGAATGTAATAATTAAACATATTGTTCCAATACACAACCTAAAGTCAGTGCTTAGCATACAATTTGATGATCTGTTTCCTCATAACGCGAAACAATTGACGCATAGGTACTTAAATGACCAGTTAGCAGATTATCTAGCTCTCCTAGAGATAAGCAATATCATTGCGACTGATGCATCTGTGTCAAAAGAAAAGGCTGGGGTTGGCATCTTCTCTCCTTCTTTGGACTGGTCCTTTTCAATTCGACTCCCAGATTATACCCCTGTATTCATAGCAGAATTATTGGCTATTCTTCTTGCCCTCCGCAAACTGCCCTCAAGTGAATCATTAGCAGTCATCATTACGAATTCATTATCAGTATGTAATGCACTTTCTGCGACAGTAAATGCAGAGCTGATGAATACGTTACGGCATTTTGTATTGAAAAACGTAAAAAAACTGCATTTGCTATGAGTACCGGGCCACCACGGATTATATTTGAACGAAATGGCGAACTCTTTAGCAGCCGTATCCCTGAGTGGGCCCACCATCCTAGTTTTGCCAGATACGGCTTACGTGACAGTGGTAAGGTTTCGAAACGCTTGTCTGCAATGGGGAATAGGTAATTTGGATAAATTTAAATATTTCGAGCATTTGAGGTATTGCTGGAATAAACAGAGGTGTGTATCTCGCCAGTTAGAAGTCACTTATACCAGATTGCGCTGTGCAGTTCCACAGCTAAATTAATACCTCAACAAAGCTCGACTCGAGGCGTCACCACTGTGCATTTTTTGCAACGAAATTGAAACAATTGGACATTTCTTTTTATTCTGTCATCGTTTCTCTTATCAGATAAAAAGGTCTTTAGTAGCCCCATTACAAAAGTTAGGAATACAAGTAAACCTACCAGTACTTTTATCACTTGGCGGCACTTCATTTGGTTACTGCCACAGGGATATATGCTCCACTGTGTTTGATTACATCAACGCAACTAAAATATTATAGTGCTAGTGAACCCTCACCTTTTCAGATCTTTAGTTTATAATTCGTAGTGATGTCTGTCAAAAACAAGAGATGGTTTGGCCGCTTGCTCAGCAAACATTTTTGTTTATTGGTAGTATTATCTTTTAACTAATTTTTCAGATTGGCTTTAATTTCATTTTAGTTTCATTTAAGTATGCTGCCACCCGGTTCTTCGCCCATTACCTTCTGTGGGTGAGCGCCATCTTTCTGAGGTCATCGGCATCAGCATCAGCGGCTCAGCTGTTGAGAACACGCTGCTTTCGCTGTCTGAAGGCGTACCTGCGCTTTGTTCGCGTTGTACCGCGACACTTGTGGATGTGATGGCCCGTGACCCCGCCTGATGCTTCACCCTCCCACGGTGAGCCGTTCATCCAGCCCAGAAGCACTTGTTGACACTCCCGTGCATCGCTTCTGTCGTCGCTTGCGAGGCCTCCCTCCAGAGTTCACCCCCTTGCAGTAACACTCTACAAGGCACCGCTCACATCTACCAATGGCCACCGCCAGTCCACAACAGTTACTAGGAGACAGTAGTCTGCCAACCCCATCACAGGTAACCTTTTTTTCACAGCTGTTGCCTGATCTCTTTGGTGGTGGAGCACATGAAGACGTCGAAGGCTGGCTTGATCACTGCGAACATGTCACCAACACCAACCAGTGGTTTCTTGAACAAAGGCTTTCCCGCGCCTATTTCTATCTCGACGACAGCGCTCGTACTTGGTACGAGAGGAGAGAAGGCACTTTGTCAACATTTAGTGACTTTAAAAGAGGGATGATTGACACATTTGCCAATGTCGACCAACGCGAACCTGCGCAGCATTTACTCGAGCTACGGGTTCATAAACCCAATGAAACGGTCGCAATGTTCGCTGAGGACATGGCCCGTCTCTTCTGTAGAGCTGAACCGCACGTGACCGACGACAAAAAGTTACGCTACTTCATGCGCGGCGTTAAAGAGCAATTGTTCGCCGGACTTTTGCGGAACCCGCCAAGCACAGTGACAGACTTATCACGAGGTATCAAAGAAGCTACGGCTATCGAGCAGGCTCTTCACCTACGATGCCGACAATACGATCGCTTGTCCAGCAGCGCCCTAATTCAAGTCGCCGCTACGACATCTGACAATGAAAGCTCGTTGCGCGATTTAATACGAGAGATTGTTCGCGAAGAGCTGCTGGAGCTGCGGACTCTGGTCACGGAACCACCCACGGCGTCTGTCACTGAAGTCGTCCGCGAAGAAATACGCCAAGCGTTTTCAACAGCTGATCCTACTCACGATCAGCGACCTATGAGCTACGCAGCCACGCTTCGCCGCCCGCCGCCCGTTGCGCCGTCGTACCGCCAGCCATCGGCAGCCGTTCCTCGGTCACCACCGCAAGAACAGACACCGCGGCGCCCTGCCTTCGTGCTGCCGTACGAAATGCCGCCGTACGAAGAGCCATCTCCCAACGAGACAAGGCACTTGCCACATTACGAGCCGTTGCGGCGTCCACAGCTTCGTAAAACAGACGACTGGTGCACCGTAGATAGGCGTACGCTTTGTTTTACCTGCGGAGGTGTGGGCCACATTTCCCGTCATTGCTGGCTCCACGTCAATACGTTTCGACCTTTTCGGCAATGGTCTGACGATCGACGCGCCGACGACGACTACGCACCACGCCGGAACGCTGATTCTCAAGGACCCCCCTAGTCTCGGTACCACTTTGACAACTGCCATGCCAACAATGACGACAGTGTCTCTGATTACCAGCCAGGCTTGGGACGTCGGCCATGCTCTCCGTCTCCGGCATATTTGCCTTCGTCGCGCCACCGCACTACAGCCGATGTCAGTGGAAGGAGGTCACCAAGTCCACGCCAGGGAAACTGAAGGCGGCGACCTCCGGGGGTGAGGTTGCAGGCCATCAAGGCGACAAAAAAAAGGCCCCCGTTACTTTTACCACAGGACGCCGTCGACTAGTTGTAACACTGACGAAACTGTGACCACAGATCTTACCGTTTTTGTAGACGCGCAGCAAGTAACAGCCTTAGTTGACACCGGTGCTGACTTTTCTATCATAAGTGAAAACCTTGCCGTACGTCTAAAAAAAGTGAAGACTACGTGGACGGGGCCTCCCCTGAGAACAGCAGGTGGCCAGCTGTTTATGCCTGTCGGAAAGTGTACAGCAAGACTCGACATCGGTGGCTCTTTTTTCGTGGCGACGTTCATCATCCTCACCTCATGTTGCAAGGACCTGATCATAGCGATGGACTTCTTAAGAGAATATGGTGCCGTCATCAACATCCCGGGCTGTTCAATTGCGTTCCGCAACAACCCTGGTTTAGCTAATACGTAACACTTTACGTATAAATAATGATGATGTGGTCGTCCCGCCACGGTCATGCACTCTTGTTTCGGTGGAAGGGCACGAAGCGTTTGATGGCGAAGGCATTGCCGACCAAATTGGCTCGCTGCTATTTAGCCATGGCATTTCGGTCGCACGAGGTATCGTCCGTCTCACCGGTGGACGCACGAATTTACTTCTGACCAACTTTAGTGCTGAATGCTGGCACCTTCTGAAGGACACAGCTATCGCTTCGTACAAAAATATCGTAGAAATTGGAGGTAGTTTATGTTTGTCTGTATTGCATGAAGCGCCTAATCAAAAACCAGAACCCGTTCTCGACGTTGGCACCACTCTGTCAAAGGACGACCGAGAGAGACTTCTTCAGCTGCTAGCCGAATTCGCGCGACTGCTATCACGAGTTGGTCGAACAGCTTTGACAAAGTATCGAATAATCACCGAGGACACGGCGAGACCTATTCACCAGAACCCTTATCGTGTAGCTTTAGAGGAACGCGAAGCCAAACAACAACAAGTCGTGAAAATGCATGAAGATGACGTCATTCAACCATCACAGAGCCCCTGGGCATCGCCTGTAGTGCTAGTAAAGAAAAAGTACGGCACCCTGCGTTTTTGCGTCGACTACAGGAAGCTGAATGAGGTGACCAAGAAAGATTTGTACCCGCTCTTATGTATTGATGATTCCCTTGACAGACTTCGGCACGCTCGCTACTTTTATTCCATGGACTTGAAGAGTGGATACTGGCAGATCGAGGTAAACCAAAGAGAGCAAGAGAAAACTGTTTTATGACGACAGATGGTCTATACGAATTTAAAGTCTCACCTTTTGGTTTGTGCTCCGCGCCCGCAACTTTTCCAAGGCTTATGGACACATTACTTTCGGGATTGAAGTGAAAAACGTGCCTTGTCTATCTGGGCGACGTTATTGTGTTTTCGACCGCTTTTGACGAGCATCTCCAAAGGCTGGAAGTTGTTTTACGTGCCATACGGTCCGCAGGCCTAACAATGAAACCAGAAAAGTGTTATTTCTGTTTTCATGAACTTCAGTTTCTCGGTCACGTCGTGAGCAACGCAGGCGTCTGGCCCGATCCTGGAAAAATTGCCGCCGTCGCAGAGTTCCCAGTACCCTCCTATAAGAAGGCTGTCAGACGCTTCCTGGGCCTTTGTGCCTATTATCGCCGGTTTATCGCAGACTTTGCCCGCATCGCGTCACCACTAACTCGTATCACAATATACGGCGTCGGCTTTGACTGGAACGAAGAACGGGAGGCTGCCTTTAATGACGTGCGTCAACGTCTTCAAATGTCCCCGGTGCTTGCCCACTTCGACGAAGAAGCCCCGACGATGCTTCCCACAGACGCTAGCAATGTTGGTCTGGGAGCTGTGCTTTTGCAGCTGCAAGAGGGCACAGAAAGGGTAATCGCTTACGCAAGCAGAACGTTAACACACGCTGAGGCTAATTACTCCACGACTGAGAAGGAATGTCTCGCCGTGGTATGGGCGGTTAAAAAATTTCGCCCATATTTATATGGCCGCCGTTTCAAAGTAATTAGCGGCCACCACTCACTGTGTTGGTTAACAAGTCTTAAAGACCCTACCAGGCGATTAGCGCGTCAGTCTCAGGCTGCAAGAATTCGATATGGTAGTCGTACATGAGTCAGGCAAGCGTCATATTGACCCTGACTGTCTGTTTCGTTCACCCATTGAGTCGGCAGCCCTACCAGAGGAGGAGGAATCGGCATTTCTCGGTGTCCTCGACACGACCGCCATTGCGCAGCAACAACGTGATGACGCTGAGATGCTTGGCCTAACCTACTACTTGGATGGCAGATCTCAGAAGGCGCCAAGAGTTTCCGCAAGAGATCCGCTTATCTGCTCGTCATCCCAGCAGCCCTTCGTACCGAAGTACTCAAAGCATGCCCCAACGAGGTGACCTCTGGCCATTTGGGTTACACGAGAACGTTGGCCAGAGTACAGCAAAGGTATTACTGGGCGAGACTAACTACAGCCATGTAGCACCACGTCCGTACCCGTCTCGACTGCCAGCGACGCAAGTTACCACCGACTAAACCAGCTGGCCTCCTGCAACCCGTGCAGGTTCCAACAGCTCCATGCTACCAGATCGGCATGGACATTTTGGGCCCATTACCTACTTCTACTGCAGGGAACCGACGGGTTATCGTCGCGATGGATTATCTGACCCGTTACGCCGAGGCAAAGGCTATCCAGAGAGGTACAGCAGTGGAGGTGGCAAGATTTTTCATCGAGAATATTGTATTGAGGCATGGTGCACCAACCGTCGTGATCACAGACAGAGGAACCGCATTTACGGCAGCTCTTTTGGATCACGTCCTGATGCTGAGTAGAACAACGCATCGTAAGACCACCGCCTACCACCCACAAATGAACGGGCTGACGGAGCGTCTAAACAAAAACATTGAAGACATGCCTTCGATGTACGTAGACGTTGAACACAAAAATTGGGATGCAATCTTGCCATACATAACGTTTGCGTACAACACGGCCGAGCAAGAAACGACCCGCATGACCCCGTTCAGCTTCGTTCATGGACGAGAAGTACGAACTATGTTAGACGCGATGCTAGCGCACGAAGGTGATGACATCGACCCAGACGCCAACACGTCTATGGAGCGCGCGTAAGAAGCTAGCACACTTGTACGTTTACGGATCCGCCAGCAGAAAGAGTATGATGCAGGCAGCTACAATGCTCACCGCAGAACAGTCGTCTATCAAACTGGCGACAAAGTATGGGTTTGGACACTCGTACGGAAACGAGGACTTTCCGAAAAGCTCCTCAGAAGATATCTTGGGCCATACCAAGTGCTGCGACGAGTGATGTCACTTACGAAGTTGTTCCCAGCAGTTCGTGTAATACCAAGCGTCACCAGCACCATCCTGAACTTGTTCACGTAGTGCGCATGAAGCATTACGTCAGCGAGGGATTGCGTGAGACTTTTTTAACTGCATTATTGACTTCGCATCGGGTCGATGCTCTTTGAGAGGGAGGCAAATGACCCTGTCTACATGTGGACGAAAATGATGATAAGGGGATTTAGCGGACACCTGGTAGTGGGCATCTGGCTTGACTCGAGAACGAAGAAGACAATCTCAAGAATTTATCAGGCTGCATTGGTCGATGGATTATATGTCTTCGACAATACGACTTCACTATTACATACAAGTGCAGTAGGAAGCACCAGTACGCAGATGTGCTTTGTCGCAGCCCACTTCCTACGGCACCGTCCACTGGTCCCATTTCTAACTTCAGCGGTGAACGCTCGGATGGAAGTTTTCACATCTGTTTGGTCCTTAGCCGCCAATGACAAGACCCCTCATGACAACCGCGTCTCCATCATAACACACCAACTCGAAGACCCTTACTGTATATGCATCATAGATCACCTTCAGGGGAATTCACGACCACCTAATGCCCACCTTCACTGACGGCTGAGGCAATTCAAGCTCAATAACTGTGTTTTTACTGCCACGTCTACCACCTGGATGGTCAACGCTGGGTGCCCGTTCTGCCTTACTCTCTTCGAGCCGATATTCTTAAAGCCTAACATGATGACACGACTGCTGGTCACCGTGGTTTTTAAAAAACGTACAACCGCATTAAAGGCCACTTCTCCTGGCCTGGTCTGTCCGCCAGCGTAGCAGAGTACGTTGCCTCCTGCAACTTTTGTTAGCGCCGGAAGCTTGCGTCATCACCTACAAGCGGAGAGCTGAAACCATTTCCATGTCCATCGGCACCATTCTAAGTAGTATGGTATTGATCTGTATGGTCCTCTTCTCATAACACCTAATAGTTATCGATGGATCGTGACAGCCGTCGACGCACTTGTCACGTTACGCTGAAACATCCTGCGAGACTTCCGCATCCACTTTTGAATACATTTACGCTTCAAGCTTTGGTCTTCCGTCATGGTGCTCCTCGTGTCTCTCTGAGTGACCATGGAGGAGCTTTCCTTTCGCGAATTGTGGAGCAATCGCTCTGAGCCTCGGGCCACAGCCACAAGACAGCCCCTATAGCTATCGCCCTCAAACTAACAGGCTGACTGAGCGATTTCATCAAACTCTCTCCGACATGATAGTCATGTACATTGAGCCATACCACACAAACTGGGACGTAAGTTCGCCATTCGTAACATTCGCGTTCATTACCGGTGTACAACGCACAACCGGCTACTCGACGTACCTTGTCTACGGCCGATGGCCATCTTCTCTTCTTGACGTCTTGTTCTTGACCGCCCCTGTTACCCCATCTGCATCTTCTTGTGAACTATATGTGACCCACCCACAACACTGTCGCCAGCTCACAAGGCTCAACACTGAGGCAAGACAACAAGACCGTAAGAATCTGCATGACGCATCCCACACGGCTTTGTTCTTCCGCCCCGGCGACGAGGTGCTACTACGGACGCCAGTTCGCACTCCTGGCTTGTGCGACAAATTTCAGTTTCGGTTCCTCGGACCATGATAAACGGGAGAGCAGCCTCTCCCGTTAATTATCGCGTTGATTACGCCGTTGAACGTGTGAGTGCTCCAACTGACCACCGTTATCGCGGTACTGAGATAGATGATGCCTCACGTATGAAGCCTTTCTCAAGGCGTTAGCTGCGGCTAGGATGGCCGCTCTCATGCGGGGGACATGATTGTGGGCATTTACAACACGCTTCTTCATCACTTTCACATCAATATCACATGGTGTTGTTCATCTTTGTGGGGACATCCTTTGGATCTGTTCCTTGCCTCGGAGGTGGCTGTTTTGACGTTTTGACCATGCCTTCGAGGCCTAATAAAGGCATGTAAAGCACTACGTCACAATATATATATATATATATATATATATATATATATATATATATATATATATATATATATATATATATATATATATATATATATATATATATATATATATATATATATATATATTTACGGATGTGATGGGTTTATTTACAATGAAAAATGTCAGCGCTCTACCGTCACTGCCGAATCACCATCGCTCGAGCGCGTCCGATCTCTTCTTCTTCCTCGCTCTTTCATTCCGCGTTACATTTCCCTCCGGGTCAGACGAAGCTCACCGAGCGAGTAGAAGCGATCGGTTGTTGTAGGGCTTCAATCGGGCAATGTGCACAATTTGCGTCTTGCGCGAACGCCGGTTCTGAGCTGTCACTTTCGCAACAGCGTAAGTGATGTCACTTAAGCACTGAGTAATGACGAATGGTCCTGAGTACTTAGAAAGAAACTTCTGGCAAAGTCCCTTCTTTCGAAAAGGCGTCCACAGCCAGACCAAATCACCTGTAGCGAAAGTCACGGGCGGGTGTTTTGCGTCGTAATGGTCTTTCGCGCGAGCGTGGGCGGAAAGAGTTCGGAGCCGAGTAAGTCGACGAGCTTCTTCGGCGCGACACAAAGTCTGCGCCACACTGGCGTTTTCGTTCGTCGAAAATGGAAGTATGGTGTCAAGGAAACTTTGGAGATGACGAGCATAGAGAAGAAAGAAAGGCGTATAACCTGTGACTTTGTGTTTCGCGGTATTAAAGGCGTATGTAACAAAAGGTAATACGGCATCCCAGCTCTTGTGATCCGCTGCGACGTACATTGAAAGCATGTTGATGATGGTACGATTGGTGCGCTCAGTGAGGCCGTTGGTCTGAGGGTGGTATGGCGTGGAATGGCGATACTGACACCCACAAAGCCGTAGCAACTCTTCGACAACGTCAGCGGTAAACTGTCGGCCGCGATCACTTATCACCACACGAGAGGCCCCGTGACGAAGTATGATCGAGTGTAGAAGAAACCATGACACATCAGATGATGTGGCTGAAGCAACCGCCATCGTTTCAGGTGGGCACGGCAGATCATCGACGAACATGTGGCTCAAACCGTTTTGCTACCTCGTGCAGGTCCTTGTTCATGGTCTGTCCGGATCAACGTTTCTGCAACTACCGAAGACTAGAGCAATGGACCAGGCATATCTGCCTGACTTCGCCACGTGCACTTGGTCTCCAACTACGTCACTGTTGTCGCGACACTGCTGGTTCGACGTCTCACCTTCGCTGTTTTGGGACGCCACTCCTGCTTCGCCGATGACATTGCATTGCTGAGTAACTCAGGGGACGAATTGCAACTCATGATTACGGAGTTAGACAAGGAGAGCAGAAAGGTGGGTCTTAAAATTAATCTGCAGAAAACGAAAGTAATGTACAACAACCTCGGCAAGGAGCAGCGCTTCGAGATAGGTAATAGTGCAATTGAAGTTGTAAAAGACTATGTCTACTTAGGGCAGGTAATAACCGCAGAGCCGAACCACGAGATTGAAGTAACTAGAAGAATAAGAATGAAGTGGAGCACATTCGGCAAGCACTCTCAAATTATGACAGGTAGATTGCCATTATCCCTTAAGAGGAAGGCATATAACAGCTGTATCTTGCCGGTACTTAGCTACGGAGCAGAAACCTGGAGAATTACAAAGAGGGTTCAGCTTAAATTGAGGACGACGCAGCGAGCAATGGAAAGAAAAATGGTAGGTGTCACCTTAAGAGACAAGAAGAGAGCAGAATGGATTAGGGAACAAACGGGGGTTAAGGATATCATAGCTGAAATCAAGAAGAAGAAATGGACATGGGCAGGGCATGTAGCGCGTAGACAGGATAACCGCTGGTCATTAAGGGTAACTGACTGGATTCCCAGAGAAGGGAAGCGGGTTAGGGGGAGACAGAAGATTAGGTGGGCAGATGAGATTAAGAAGTGTGCGGGTATAAATTGGCAGCAGCAAGCACAGGACCGGGTTAACTGGCGGAACATGGGAGAGGCCTTTGTCCTGCAGTGGACGTAGTCAGGCTGATGATGATGATGAAGATGATGACTCGTGCCACCACTTATGTTCCACGTGACGTCGACGCACCAGTTAAAAAGACACCAGCTCCAGACCTACGCCTTTTGTGGGCACGGCAGACCATCGACGAACATGTGGCTCAAACCGTTTTGCTACCTCGTGCAGGTTAGTAACTGCTATAGCACGATTAGGAGTGATTGTCGCGGTCTTTTGGTCTTGCCGTGCCCCCAACGCTGTGCTTCTATTGCTTATGATGTATACTGTGTATGTTTGTTGCTGTTGTGCGGTGACGTCGAGCCAAATCCCGGCCCCACTAACAGTGGTGGTGCTTCTGTCGAGTCGATGTTGAGGGAGCTGCTGTCTGGCCAGAAAAAGTTGACAGCGGATGTAACTGCACTCAGAGAACAACAGAATAACGTTGAAAAAGTTATAGCTGATTGGGGAGCTAGATTCGTCAAATCGGAAAGACGAGCCTCACGCGTGGATGACCTTGAACGTACTGTAAAATTGCTAGAGGCCAAGTTGACTGATCTCGAGGATAGGAGCAGGCGATCCAATTTAGTAGTTTTTGGGATCCCTGAGGATATGGGTGAAACTAAAGCTATTCTTAAAAATAAGGTTCTTGAAGAAGTTTTCTCCAAGAAACTTTCGGTTAATTGTAAATCTGTCGGCCGAATTCATCGCCTCGGTAACGCAGGTAGTGGAAGACCAGTCATCATTTACTTCCAGGATGTCACTGAAAAACAGCATATCTTAAAAAATGCTCGTAGACTAAAGGGTACTCGAATATCAGTTCAGAACGATTATTCGCGCAATACGCTAAGGAAACGTAAACTGCTGGGGGATAGCGCTAGAACTGATAGAAAGCAAGGCAAGAAAGTTAGCCTGCGTAACGATAAGCTGCGCATTAACAATGAATTTTTCACATGGGATGAAAGCAACAATTTCAGGGTCAAAATCGACGGTCGTCAAAACAGTACCAGAAATACTTGACTTTCCTCCGTGGAGGCCTCCTCTGAAGTTAAATAACTTCGAGTTTTAAACATTAATGCCCGCAGTGTCGTTAATAAATCGGAAAGCCTCGAGGCTACTATTTTAAGTTACAACCCTCGTGTAGTTGTCATAACGGAAACTTGGCTGCATGATAATATTGAAGACGCAGTTGTGTTTCCTCCGTCGTACAGGGCGTATCGGCGTGACAGAAGTACTAGGGGGGGGGGGCTGTTTTGTTAAAAAACACTATAGCCGCTACCCCTTTACGACAGGCTGATAACTTAGAAACCGTGTCACTAAATTTTTCTTGCTGGGATAAATCATTCTTACTTTTTGCCGCTTATCGAGCACCTGACACTCCCCCCGAATTCTTTCGCGATCTTTTTACACACATGGCGTCTTTCGCAAACGATAATGTTCTTCTTATAAGTGATTTTAATCTGCCAGATGTCGATTAGGAAAACGGATTTTTTTGCACCGCGAATAATTCACATTTACAATATTTGCATGATATCATCCTATCTCACAATCTGGATCAGATAGTTAAACAGTCTGAACTTTTGGACGGTGAAAACAACTGCAAGACGTTCCAGTTCGGTGACCGTATAATTCCTCTCCGCCTTAGTCAAAGTACGACTTGCATACGCCACGACGTGCTGGCGGCTGTCGTGATATTGAACTAGCACGGCACCAACACCGATAACACTAGCATCTTTATGCAGTTCCGTGAGTGCCTCCGGGTCGAAATGGCGCCAGAGGGGCCCAGAAGTAAGCAAATACTTCAGCTGCTCGAAAGCAGCCTCACACTCAACGGTCAATCGGAATGGGGCGTTTTCGCGGAGCAACTCTGTCAGGGGATGAGCAAGCTGGGCGAAGTCTTTGATAAACCAACGAAAATAAGAACACAGGTCCACGAAGCTACGGAGATCCTTCACAGACGTCGGTTGCTAGAAGTCTCGGACAGCACTGATTTTGTGCGGGTCTAATCATATACCGTCCCTGTCGACTAGATATCCAAGCACAAGGGCTTGACGCTCACCAAAATGACACTTCTTTGTGTTTAAAACAAGACCAGCTTGTTTGACGCAATCTAGAACAACGATAAGCCGATGGTGGTGCTCGTGGAATGTCTTGCCAAAAATAATTACATCATCGAGATAACACATACATATCTCCCATTTGAGACCGCGAAGCATGGAGTCCATGAACCGATCGATGGTAGCTGGGGCATTACATAAGCCATACGGCATAACGTTAAATTCAAATAACCCATCCGGCATGACAAAAGCAGTCTTCTCTCTGTCAGGCGGATGCATTGGTATCTGCCAGTATCCAGACTTTAGGTCAACGGACGAAAAGTATGCGGCCGAGTGCAGACAATCAACAGCATCGTCGATGCGTGAAAGCGGATACACGTCTTTCTTTGTGACGGCGTTGAGACGGCGGTAGTCTACACAAAATCGCCAAGAGTTGTCTTTCTTTTTTACCACTATAACAGGAGCTGCCCAGGGACTGCTTGACTCTTGAATAACGCCTTTCTGCAGCATGTCGTTGACCTGATCGGCGATCACTTGCCTCTCTGACGAGGATACGCGATAGGGTTTCTGGCCTATCGGTGTAGCATCTCCCGTGTTGATGCGGTGGTGCATACGGGATTCGGGCAACATGGAACAACGCTTGTTTTGAGCGAAATCAAAGACTCCCGCGTAGCGTGTAAGTACCTCCTCAACGACATTCTGCTCGGAAGAAGGCAACGACTTATTGATCATACGTTTAATCTCGGCTGAGTAGTTGGGCGCAGTCTGACTGATGGCTGGAAACTCTGAGACCATTCTGACGTCAATTGTCGCCTGCTCCTCGAACGTTCCCAGTTTGAATCCGGCTGGTAGAACAACAGGCTCTGAGGCTGCGTTGAGCGCCCATAAGCAAGCATATCCGTCGATGGCTGTAAGGACAGACCGTGGGACCAGCACATTCTTCTTGATGGAGTTTGCATGATCAGGCTCCACAAGTCCAGTGCAGGGTCTTGAGCGGACATGAGAAGAGCATACGGGCACAAACACTGCTGTCCGACCAGGGATCGTCACATCTTCAGACAACGAAAGAGCATCGATGGGCAGAGTCGGAAAATTGTCAACTATTGCAGCGGGCAACGTACTTTGTAGAAGAATCTCTCCAGTTCCACAGTCAAGCGTAGCGCCGCATTCGTGAAGGAGGTCTATCCCTAAAATGATGTCATGAGTTGCGCGAGCCAGTACAGTGAATTCAACTCGGAAATTTTGTCCACTAATCGTGAGTACAACTGAACAAATACCAACAGGGCATAACGCTTCGCCTCCAACTCCACGAAAACTTTCTTTACGATTCCACGCGAACATAACTTTGTGACCCAAGAAACGATGTTTGAAACGAAGGCTCATAACCGAAACAGCAGCACCAGTGTCTACAAGAGCAAGAGTATCTACACCGTCTATACACACACGCACTTTGTTCATCAACATCACAGCAGAAGGAGGAATTGGCGAAACTGACCATCCCGCGACCGCACCTCCATCGGTCGCACCAGTTAGTTTCCCAGCTGATGCGGGGAAGGTGACCGACGACGCGGAGACGGCGACCGGCGGGACCGTGTCGGAGGCGGCGTCAGGCTTCTCTCGGAGGCGGGGGACTCGCTGCGAAATTCGTTAGGCCATTGCTGTCGGGGACGGTGGTCGGCCGAGTGAGAGGTCCAGGTTTCGTGCCAACGAGGCGGGTGCGTCGAAAAACGTGGCGGCACAGGCGTTTCGTACATACGAGCCGGATACGTCGAAAAACGTGGCGGTGCAGGCGGCCGTCTGGGACAGAAGCGCGAAATATGCCCTGGGAGATCACATGTGTGGCAAACGGGGACTTGTCGACTTACATTAGCAGGAGCAGAGGTGGCAGAAGTACGCAGAGATGGGTCGTGCTCCACAGGAACATTTTGTGATGACGCATAGTAATCTTCTGGTAGAGGCCTGGTTGACGACGGTCGGAGGTCCGCAGCGGCACTTCGAGATGATGACATCCGGTGGTGGCCACGACCCGTCGGGGAGAAAGGAAGCCACGGGGTAAAATCTGCAGTTTCTGTGCGTGGTCGGTTTTCGACGTGACGCTCTCGCATCCAGTCGGGAGGTGGTTCGGGGCACGCGGCGAACGACCATTGGTGGTGAACGTCACCTGCTTGAAGTCGTACGAGCTCTTCTGGAACTACCCGACGTATGAGGAAGGAAATGTCTTCGCAGGTGGCGACGTCCATACTTGCGACAGTGGGAACATTGTCCAAGCGCCCGAACTTGGGTACAATTCTTCGGGTCTTCAACGCCTCGAATGCGCGACACTGCTGCCTGAAAATCGAAGGAGTGTTCAAGTTTTCTTTTGTTATCAAAAAATTGTACACGTCCTCGGCGATGCCTTTTAACAAATGACCGAATTTGTCTTCGTCAGACATATTTGCGTTGACAATCCCGCAAAGCTTCAACACTTTTTCAATGTAGGTTGTGCACGTCTCGCCGGGCAACTGAGCCCTACGTGACAGCGTTTGCTCAGCTTTCTTTTTCATGGAACTTGTGTCCCCAAAGTAGGCCTTCAGTTCCTTAACAAATATATTCCAAGTGGGGAGGACATGTTCATGGTTCTCAAACCAAAGCAAGGCTGTCCCGGCAAGGAAGAATACTACGTTCACGAGCTTCGCCGGTGCGCCCCATTCGTAGTAGCGGCTCACTCTGTCGAAGTGTTTTAGCCAAGCGTCCACGTCTTCGTCAATTTTACCTGAGAAAATTAGTGGCTCAGGTGCCCAGTAGTCTGGTTGCCGAGGTCGACGGCCACCTTGTGCCGTGTCGGTGGCACTGGTGGATGCAGCAGCGTAGGACGTCGATGGGATTGCTGTGTCATCGTTCATGCTGATGTTGTCCGGAGGTAGGCCAGCTAAGCGTCTGCTTCTTCGAAGAACTTCTGCTGCGGGGTCCAGGATGGCAAGTTAACCAGCACCGCTCCACCAAAGCTGTTACGGATGTGATGGGTTTATTTACAATGAAAAATGTCAGCGCTCTACTGTCACTGCCGAATCACCATCGCTCCAGCGCGTCCGATCTCTTCTTCTTCCTCGCTCTTTCAGTCCGCTTTACAATATATATATGTAGCGAGAGCGGAAGACGGGACGGCGGCCAACGTGGTCGTGTCGTTCTCTCGCCACTTTATTCCATGCCTGAA